>NC_088241.1:51962922-52125422 GCF_036934945.1 Oncorhynchus masou masou | reverse complement strand
CATGATGCCGTGCTTCGGCAGCTAGATCAGCATAGCGCAGATGTTTTCGCTCATAAGCCTCATCTACTGAGTTTTCCCAGGGTACTGTGAGCTCAATGATGAAGACCTTATTGAGTGAACAGGACCAGAGCACCATGTCAGGTCTTAGGGTGGTGGTTGCGATCTCCGGAGGAAACACAAGTTGCCGGCCAATGTCAGCTAGCATTTTCCAGTCGCGGGCCAAGCGCAGCTGGTCTCGCTCTAATGGTGTAGAGCCGCTCTTCGGTGGTTTAACCCCTTCGCGGACAAAGTTTGTCCGTAAGGAGTGTGATGCTGCTGTGGGTGGTAGGGAGTTGGTGGCAGCTCGCTTGTCCTCCAGGGGGGACGCAAGGTTTTTAAGGACTTGGTTGTGACGCCAAGTGTAGCGTCCTTGGGTGAGGCTTGTTTTACACCCTGTGAGAATGTGCCTGAGGTTGGCTGGCATGGAACAGAGGGCACAGTCCGGATCTTCACCATACCATTGGTGAAGATTAACTGGTGTTGGAAGGACGTCATATGTTGCTCTGATTGAAAAGCTCAACCGCCTCGCTTCCATGGCCCACAGAACCTTCCAGCTGAGTTTCCTCTTCTCCACACTGTCCCATCGAGTCCACTGTCCCTGTTTGGCAAGAGAGACTGCCTTGGCCCTCCTTGCAGCCTCCTCCTGATGGTGTACTTCCTGCACTACCATCTTCTGCCGCTCTGGTGCAGTGGCCTTACTCCAAGCAGCACGGCTAGTTAGCCCAAGGCCTCCTCTTCCTTGCTGAACATGACCCACAATGTCAGCATGTCTGAGGGCTGCTGTTGCCTCCTGGACTGCTTTTCCTGGCCTCCATTTGCGCCCAGTTGCCAAGGTCGGTGCGTTGTTGCTCACCACTGGGTCTCGAGATTCATTCAGTGTCATCTGGAGCCTGGTTTTTGCACACTTGAATTCCTCTGTTAGACTGGTGAGGGGCAGCTTGAGGACACCATCTCCATAGAGGCCTATGGTGGTAAGGCATCGTGGAACTCCGAACCACTTCTTTAAGTAGCCTGTGACTCCTCTTTCCATCTTCTCCACTGTTGAGATTGGAACCTCATACAGTGCTAAGGGCCACAACACCCGGGGTAGGAGACCAAACTGCAGACACCAGGCCTTTAACTTTCCAGGTAGCTGGGTGTTGTCGATGGACTGTAGGCTACTACTGATGTCTTTGTGCAGCTGTTGCACCTGGTCTTTGTCCTTTAGGCTTGCATCATACCACCTTCCAAGGCTTTTTACCGGCTGCTCAGACACTGTTGGGATTTGGTCATCTCCGATGAAGAATTTCAGGTCAGAGAGTACTCCCTTCACAATCGAGATGCTGCGTGACTTGGATGGTTTAATCTTCATACGGGCCCAGCTGATGTTCTCCTCGAGTTTTCTGAGCAGTCTCCTGGTGCATGGGACAGTGGTGGTCAATGTTGTAATGTCGTCCATGTAGGCTCTGAGTGGAGGGAGGCGGAAACCAGAGTCGACTCGCTGTCCACCAGCAACCCATTTTGAGGATCTGATGATAACCTCCATTGCCATTGTGAATGCCAACGGAGAAATGGTACATCCCGCCATTATACCTACATTCAGGCACTGCCATGAGGTGGTGAACTCTGAGGTGGTGAAGCAGAACTGCAGATCCTGGAAGTACGACTTCACCAGGTTTGTGATGGTGTCCGGTATGTGGAATAATCTGAAGGCAGACCACAGGAGTTCATGGGGCACAGAGCCAAATGCATTGGCGAGGTCGAGGAAGACTACATGGAGGTCCCTTTTCTCCACCTTGGCCATTTGGATCTGGTGCCAGATCATGCTGGAATGTTCCAAGCAGCCAGAGAACCCTGATATTCCTGCCTTCTGTACAGATGTATCGACGTACGCATTCCTTTGCAGGTACTCGGCCATCCTCTGGGCAATGACCCTAAAGAAGATTTTACCCTTGACATTCAATAAGGAGATTGGGCGGAATTGGCTGATGTTCACTGCATCCTTCTCCTTAGGGATCAGGACCCCGCCTGCCCTACGCCACACTTTGGGTATTATCTTCTTCTGCCAAGCTGTTCTCATAAGCCTCCAGAGGAACCTCAGGACATCTGGGGCGTTCTTATACACTTTGTACGGGACTCCATTTGGCCCCGGGGCTGATGCTGTTCTTGCCCGTCGAACTGTGTTTTCCACCTCTTTCCATGTCGGAGGGCTGATCTCAATATGATGTTCCGGGGGTTCAATGGGTGGGATATCTGATGGGATGGCCAGATGTTCATGTCGCTTTGAGTCAAAGTTTGTTGTTCTCAGGTGCTCCTCTAGGTTTTTCTTTGTTGTTTTTAGAGCTCCACTTTTTTCCTTTGTGAAGAGACTTTTAAGGAACTTGAAAGGATCTTTGTAGAATCGAGTTCTAGTTTGTTCTTTCTTCCTTCTGCGTTTCCGTAGGTTCTCTGCTCTACGGAGGGATGCCAACCGGGTTTTGATGTCAGCCTGAAGTGCCTCTATGCCCTCCTTTTCCACTTCCGAGGCCTTCTTCCACTGTTTCTTAAGCTGCCGCCTTTCTTGAACGAGGCGCTTGATTTCTTGTTGCCTCCTGGAAACTGGTGGGGTTGGAACCTTTCTCCCGCCTTTTGCCTCTTCCACTCCAAATCTTTCTGTCCCGTACTCATAGATGATGTCCCCCATCCTCTCCAACTTCTTCTCCACTGTGCCTCGAAGTCTCTCGAGGGTCAAGGTAAGGTCAGTATTCACTGTTTCCCACAACTTCTTGTCACTGGCGCCAGGCCACTTCACATACGGTCTGTGCCCTGGTAGTCTCCTCTCGACTGCAGGTCTGGGAGGCTGGGTGAGTTCCACTCCTGTTGTTGGTTCCACCTCAGTTGCTACTTCTGTGCTTGAGTTTATGTCCTCCATGACAGTGGTACTGATGCACTGCAAACTATGGTTTGCGTCCAGTTGCTGTGCTTCATTCGACTGATTTGATCGCTTTCGCAGAAAGTAATCAATGCGAGTTATCTGTCTCTCTTTACCCAAACACCCCTTTTTCCCCTGGTGGATCCTCAGCCCATGGTGTGATGTAACTTTCCTCCAACCACAGACACATACCTGCATCTGTTTGTGGCCCACTGTTGCAGCAGAACTTGTGACAGTTGCTGTGGTGTTCTCTTGTGCTGTGCTCTCATTACTCGTAGTCGTTTCCAGTCCAGTCGTTACCATGTTGTCAGCCAATGAGTCATCTTCCAACCACGCTCTCGCAGACTCTAGGGGTATTCTCGTATGTTGACTTTCTGTAGCTAAAGCGGGTGTTTCCAACATACTGCGAAGCATGGGAAACTACAGAAATGGGAAGCTACACCATGACTGTCCCAGTGGGGTCTATTCCCTCAGGTCAGCCGTCTCTCCGTGCCGCCACAAGGGCTTTCCCATGTTGTCAGCTGATCTTTCTCAGCAGTCACTGGACAAGTCCAGATATTCAGATTCCAAGAACACAGGATGAGATGTTACTATCCGTTGTGCAAGCACTTCCAAGAGTTAATAAACAGTGAACGTGGTGAAATTTGGGGAGCGCATCGTCAGTAGTGTACCTTTGGTTCCTAGGTACACTTCAACTATGACAGACTAAATGAGAATTTTTTTTCTCCAGAAAATCACATTGTAGGATTTTTTATTAATTTATTTGCAAATTATGGTGGAAAATAAGTATTTGGTCACCTACAAACAAGCAAGATTTCTGGCTCTCACAGACCTGTAACTTCTTCTTTAAGAAATCAACTGTGGGAGCAATTATTAGGAAATGGAAGACATACAAGACCACAGATAATCTCCCTCAATCTGGGGCTCCACGCAAGATCTCATCCCGTGGGGTCAAAATGATCACAAGAACGGTGAGGCACGCCCAATTTTTCAGTTTTTGATATGTTAAAAAGTTTGAAATATCCAATAAATGTTGTTCCACTTCATGATTGTGTCCCACTTGTTGTTGATTCTTCACAAAAAAATACAGATTTATATCTTTATGTTTGAAGCCTGAAATGTGGCAAAAGGTCGCATAGTTCAAGGGGGCCGAATACTTTTGCAAGGCACTGTATATTGTATTTGAAACTAGAGAAAAATTCAGATAGTAAATTATCTGAAAATTTCAGATAGTTTTGAAGCAGTTATGCAGAACATAGTGCTAGGGCTGGGGTCAACCTCAATCCACTACAGAACATAGTGCTAGGGCTGGGGCCAACCTCAATCCACTACAGAACATAGTGCTAGGGCTGGGGTCAACCTCAATCCACTACAGAACATAGTGCTAGGGCTGGGGTCAACCTAAATCCACTACAGAACATAGTGCTAGGGCTGGGGTCAACCTCAATCCACTACAGAACATAGTGCTAGGGCTGGGGTCAACCTAAATGCACTACAGAACATAGTGCTAGGGCTGGGGTCAACCTCAATCCACTACAGAACATAGTGCTAGGGCTGGGGCCAACCAGAACATCAATCCACTACAGAACATAGTGCTAGGGCTGGGGTCAACCTAAATCCACTACAGAACATAGTGCTAGGGCTGGGGTCAACATAGTGCTAGGGCTGGGGTCAACCTCAATCCACTACAGAACATAGTGCTAGGGCTGGTCAACCTAAATCCACTACAGAACATAGTGCTAGGGCTGGGGTCAACCTAAATCCACTACAGAACATAGTGCTAGGGCTGGGGTCAACCTAAATCCACTACAGAACATAGTGCTAGGGCTGGGGTCAACCTAAATCCACTACAGAACATAGTGCTAGGGAACTGGGGCTGGGGTCAACCTCAATCCACTACAGAACATAGTGCTAGGGCTGGGGTCAACCTAAATCCACTACAGAACATAGTGCTAGGGCTGGGGCCAACCTCAATCCACTACAGAACATAGTGCTAACCTAGATCCACTACAGAACATAGTGCTAGGGCTGGGTCAACCTAATCCACTACAGAACATAGTGCAATCCACTACAGAACATAGTGCTAGGGCTGCGAACATAGTGCTAGGGCTGGGGCCAACCTCAATCCACTACAGAACATAGTGCTAGGGCTGGGGTCAACCTAAATCCACTACAGAACAGATTAGGATTTAGGGAGGACAAACAAGTTAATCTAGCCTTAAGAATAATGGTTTAACAACAAGCCTGCACTTTTACTCTACATTTAAAAAAATAAAAACTTCAGCGCAGCTATTTTGATGGTGAGGTACAGTATGTGAAAAGGCAATTTTTCACACACACATCCATTGTCTCACTTTGAGTTTTTCCAGGAATTCCTGATTATACACCACACAAATCACTTAAGTCAAACACACACACACACACACACACACACACACACACACACACACACACACACACACACACACACACACACACACACACACACACACACACACACACACACACACACACACACACACACACACACACACACACACACACACACACACACACACACTTTCCCTCAAAGTACCTCTCAGGCTGATTATTTCAGTAGGGTTTAGCCTGCTGTTTCTGTTCTCTCTATAGGCTTGTGTGTGTGTGTGTGTGTGTGTGTGTGTGTGTGTGTGTGTGTGTGTGTGTGTGTGTGTGTGTGTGTGTGTGTGTGTGTGTGTGTGTGTGTGTGTGTGTGTGTGTGTGTGTGTGTGTGTGTGTGTGTGTGTGTGTGTGTGTGTGTGGTCATTCACACTCTACTAGCTCGAACGAAAGATAGAAAGAAAGAAAGGACAGCCAAACACGTGTTGCACAATCAGTTGAGTGGCATAGAGTAGAAGAGTTAGTTTCCCAAGCTTGTTAAAGCCACTCTGAGAGCCTGTACACACACACTACACACTTAACAGCCTATGAGTTTGAACTTTCAGCTCCCATTAACAATACTGCTAGCTTAATACACACACACACCCCTACACACACCTCCACCTACATACACACACGCACACATAGATACACATATGCTTAACCTGTTGCTTTAAACCATCACCTCTCATTAACTTTCACTGCAGGTTAATACAGGCCAGCACACACTCCATCTCAGTCAGGATTAACACTCTTAAAGGAGCTGCACTTCTCCTGGTTATCTTTTCTACTGTTGTCTAACATATCAATTTCACTAATTGACCCACTAGAAAGAATAGCCCAAGTTTGCTGTCTCTATGGTGTTGTCCTTTATGTGTTGATTTCTCTGTCTCCTCTCATCTCTCATCATCCTCCCTCTCTCCTTCCCCTCTCTCCTTCCCCTCTCTCCTTCCCCTCTCTCCTTCCCCTCTCTCCTTCCTCTCTCTGGCAGTAAAGTTGCTTGTTTTGGCTGATGAAGTGTTGACCTTCCGGAAAACACTGGGACATTTACAGGAGATTCTAAGCTGTGTACACACACACACACACACACACACACGCACACGTTGCACTGGCATTCCAAAAACACGGCACATCAGAAAAAAGAATTTTCCACAAGGATCAAAGTTCTGTTTTAATAGCAAACAAAACTTCTGTAATATTTACTGAATGATATTGGTTTTGGACCATGCATACAGGCCTTCTGTTGTCGTCTAACCTCCATGACACTGGCTCGGATATCATATGTTTCCCAGTTAGGCAACAGAACTGAACTTCTCATTCAGCCATCTTCATACATTCCATAGTGTGTGGCGGATTTTGGCTCTGTCAGCTAGATGGGCCTGTTCATCAACTAAGTTTCACTTGCAGACAGACATGGAGGCTCAAACACACACACACACACACACACACACACACACACACACACACACACACACACACACACACACACACACACACACACACACACACACACACACACACACACACACACACACACACACACACACACACACACACACACACACACAGTGGTCTTCCCGGAACAGGAATAGTCACCTTAGTGCTACAGGTAGAGAGGGTAGGAGGGAGAAACAGAGTTGTATTTAGTAGAAGACAGACAGTGAGACACTTGTTCTGAGACTAAACAGTCTCTCTCTCTCTCTCTTCCCCCTGCTCTCTCTCTCTCTCCCCACCCTCTCTCTCTCTCGCTCTTTCTCCCCACCCTCTCTCTCTCTCTCTCTCTTTCTCCCCACCCTCTCTCTCTCTCTCGCTCTTTCTCCCCACCCTCTCCCTCTCCCCATCTCTCTCTCTCCCCCCTCTCTCTCTCTCTCGCTCTCTTTCACGCTCTCGCTCTTCCCCCATCTCTCGCCCTCGCTCTCCCCCCCCTCTCTCTCTTCCCCCCGCTCTCTCTATTGCTCTCTCTCTCCCATTTTCTCACTCTCTCTCTCCCCCCCTCTCCATCTCTCTCTCTCTCCCCCCCTCTCCCCATCTCTCGTGCTCTCGCTCTTTCTCTCTCCCCCTCTCGCTCTATCTCTCTCTGTCTCCCCCATTGCTCTCTCTCTCTCACCCCCCTCTCTCTCTCTGTCTCCCTAACTCTCTCTCCCGCGCTCTCTTTCTCTCCCCATCTCTCGCTCTCTTTCACACTCTTCCCCCTCTATCTCTCTCTTTCTCTTCCCCCCTCTCTCTATCGCCTCTTTCTCCCCATCTCTCGCTCTCTCTCTCTTTCTCTCCACCCTCTCTCTCTCTCTCCATCTCTCTCTCTCTCTCTTCCCATCTTTCTCTCTCTCTCCCCGCTCTTGCACTCTCGCTATTTCTCTCTCCCCCTCTCTCTCTATCTCTCTCCCCCAACGTTCACTCTTTCTCTCCCCTCTCCATCTCTCACTCTCTCTCTCCTCTCTGTCTCCCCATCTCTCTCCCCCTCTCTCTCACTCTCTCTCCCCTTCCTCTCTATCTCTCTCCCCCATCTCTCTCTCTCTCTCTCTCTCTCAATCTTTCCCCCCATCTCTCTATCTTTCCCCCCATCTCTCTCTCTCTCTCCCATCTCTCTCTCTCTCTCCCCCCATCGCTCACTCTTTCTCTCTCTTGCTCTCCCTCAGACGGGGCTGATGGTGGCGTGTTACCAGGGTTACGTTGATGTTGTCATAGCGCTGGCCCAGTGTTCTCACCTGGATGTCAACTGGCAGGACAAGGAGGGGAACACTGCCCTCATCACCGCTGCCCAGGCAGGTAGGACACACACACACCTACACACTCACCCGCATGCGCGTACACCCACACACACTTCAAAAGGTTCATAGCCCTCTCTTTATCTCTCTCTCTTTCCCTCATTCCTCTCTCTTTCCCTCCTTTCCCTCCCTTCCTCCAGGTCACATAATGATCAGTAACTACCTGTTGAACTACTTCCCTGGTCTGGACATAGAGAGGAGGAACTGTCATGGCTTCACGGCTCTGATGAAGGCTGCTATGCAGGGCAAGGTGGAGTGTGTACGAGCCCTGATGCTAGCAGGTACTTACACAGATGGACACAAACAAATTACTTTGTTTTCACTTATATTTCAGATTTTATATAGAATTTCAATATTTAACTTCAAACAGTAACTTCTAGCATGAATAACATCTCCTACCACCAGGATGTCGTCATACATTTTTCTCCTTATGCCTTTCCTTCTCCTCCTCTCCTCTGTAAGGAGCTGACATGGAGACGAGAGACTTTGGTCGTAAGCTGACCTCCAGAGAGTGGGCGCTCTTCACGGGACGCTACGAAACTGCCTGGGCCATGACACGCCTCCTCTCCCGACCCTGTCCTTATCAACTGTGTGACGCTTACAGGTAGACTCAACTTTATGAGTATTGTTGATGAATGATGAGAATGACAATAATGATGATGGTGAGGATGATAATGATGATGATGGTGATGATGATAATAATGATGTTGATGAGGATGATAATAATGATGGTGATATTGATGAGGATGATAATAATGATGGTTATATTGATGAGGATGATAATGATGGTGATGAGGATGATAATAATGATGAGGATGATAATGATGATGGTGATGAGGATGATAATTGTGATATTGATGAGGATGATGATGATGGTGATGAGGATGATAATGATGGTGATATTGATGAGGATGTTGTTGGTGGTGGTGATGATTCTTATTATCATTATATAATGTCATCAATATAATTGAATATTGTTATATTTCCAATCGTATTATTTCCTAATCTGATATTATTGTTATGGTCCAAAGTGGCCCCAGCTGGTTTCTCTAATAGCTAATGCCCCGTAGGCTGTGTGTAGCTTGACATACTTCATAGAGTACTACCACTATTGCTAGCTAAGTCATTATATTCATGTAATTGTATAATTGTTCCAGCCCAGAGTGGCCTCAGCTGGCGTCTCTAGTATCTAAGGCCCGGGAGCCTCGAGGCTGTATGCAGCGTATATCAGACACCATACGGAACGCTCTGACATTCGCTAACATCACAGAGCCTGACGACGAAGGAGTCTTAGATCACCTAGTCACCGTGACAACAGCCCTAGGGAGCCCCTTTGTGGCGCTGGCGTGTACCACCGTGAGTTAGAAACTTCTGTTTCTTCTTCCTTCCTCTTTCAGCTTTTTCACTTTCTACTATTAAACCTTTCTCTCTGTCTTTGTCGCTCCCTCTCTCTGGCTTTATGTTCTCATTGCTCCCTCCCCCTCCTTATGTATACCTTTGTTCTTACTCTCTAGGTGTGTCCGTCAAGCCCGCCCTGCGTGGGTAAACGTCGTTACTCCGTCCCAGAGATCCTCCGACGCCAACGGGCCAAAGAACTGAAAACCCAGAACCCTGAGAGGCTCAACGACCACCGCAAACTCTTCCAGAATTCACGGGTCACACTGGTGCCTAAACCTCCAAAGGATCGGCGGTCCAGCCTCCCGCCGCAGAACAAAAGCCCCACCACGACTAACCCTAACCTGGGTACGGTGTCTGGGTCTGGGGCCGTTTCCTCGGTGGCCCTGCGTAGAGCTAGCCTGCTGCCCCTGGGTATGGTGAGACGTAGTAGTGTACGGCCAGGGCTGTCCATTCCCAAGGTGAGAATCACTAAGGCCCCAACGCCAACCTATGAACCTGAGAGAGTCCGCAGGAAGAGCAGCTTTAAAGATGGTGGGGGCAACTTCCTGCAGCTCCCAAAGTGGAGGTATAAAGAACTGAAGGAGGAGAGGAAGAGAGCGGAGGAGGCAGAGAGGAGGAGGGTGGAGGTGGCCACGAGACGGCACCTGGCTGTCGGGAAGAGGAAATGACACCACAAGAGGAAGTGATGTCACTCCACCCTTTCCTCCACTGTTGCCAGGCCAGTAGATAGTGTTCAGAGGGGTTGGATACTTGAAATGTTTGATGTTAACTTATTTTCGTATTTATTTCGCTTTCTTTGGAGTAAAAGTGACAGCGCTTTAATTTGTCATGCATTTCCTTCACAAAATCAGCAGTATTTTATTAGGGTGACTTCTGTATTACCTGGCACTTACCCAGGTTACAAACCCATATGACCTGACTGAGTACAGATACTGTTTCACTGATATATCTGACGCATCACAAATGGAAACTTTATTGCCTAAAATGATGACACAATAAGCATCGGGGAAGGGTTTGAATGGGACAAATAAGAAGGGTTACAATATTGCGTAGCCTATAAAACCATTGAGTAAGCCTACCAGCATGTCGAACTGATTTACCGCCAAAGCTAAACATAAGCTTTATTTTATAAGCAATGGCATTTGTCTGAGCAATAATAGTTGCTTTTTAGATAGGCACCATTGTATGTTTATATTGGCTTTTTGAAAGTTTTTTTAATTCTGTGAATGCATTTTGCATATAGATTGTACCTTAGAGCATTGGGCCAGTAACCGAAAGGTTGCTGGATCGAATCCCCAAGCTGACAAGGTAAAAACCTGTCGTTCTGCAACCTGAGCAAGGCAGTTAACCCACTGTTCCCCGGGCGCCGAAGACGTGGATGTGGATTATGGCAGCACCTCCACACCTCTCTGATTCAGAGGGGTTGGGTTAAATGCGGAAGACATTTCAGTTGAATGCATTCAGCTGTACACCTGACTAGGTGTCCCCTTTCATCAGGTCTTTTCAATAAGAAATAAAGGTGGCTTTTTTATCCATTTTTATTTTCTACTAAAGTAGACATATTAAGAGAATGTGAATGAAATGGTTTTCAATGTCTCAAAGAAATATCCCAACACTACACTGTTGTGATGTGACACTTAAGGGCTCGAGTCAGTCCGTAACGCTGAAAGCATTACGGATTATGCGATAGACATTTTAAGGTCATTTCCGATTGAGCCGACATATGCAGTGTTTACCGTGAATGCAGCCGCTGCTAATAAGAGAACATTGCTTTTGCATCACTTCCATGACACAGATTGAATAGAGCGCATTATCTAGCATGTGGGGGGGAAACTGGAACAATATCCTGAAATGTTTGCATGTTATGAATGAGATCTACATATTGCTACACTGACCTCAGATCAGAGTGCTTAATACAAACGTGTACTTCGATAACAATAAGACAGAACAGAGGTCATAAGAGTAAGGAACTATTCCATGCAACTTGGTTCAGACATTTAATAGAAACTAATTGATGAAAGAAAATAGCTGGAGGTATGAACAAAAACAGCAACTGGAAAGCACTGACATTATATTATTATGGTAGGGATTGAAGAGAAGATCATTTCACGGTAATAACCCCAAGGACAGGACAGGAAGCTTTAAGTACAATCTTCAAGTGTGTCTAATAGCCATGGTGATCAGTTGCTGTGGCGTTACCAGGGGGCAGTGGTTGGCCAAATAATAATTTCTGTAAATTATTGGAGCGGGCTATGCAGGAGTGTAACACTGAAATGCTTCCCAGTGGAAGGTAATCTTAACTTGACAATGACAAAGTGCATATTTTGACTCACCCCCAGACATATCGCTAAACACTCTAGCCTCATTTTTCAACCACTCCACAAATTTCTTGTTAACAAACTATAGTTTTGGCAGGTCGGTTAGGACATCTACTTTGTGCATGACAGAAGTAATTTTTTTCAACAATTGTTTACAGACAGATTATTTCACTGTATCACAATTCCAGTGGGTCGGAAGTTTACATACACTAAGTTGACTGTGCCTTTAAACAGCTTGGAAAATTCCAGAAAATGATGTCATGGCTTTAGAAGCATCTGATAGGCTAATTGACATCATTTGAGTAAATTGGAGGTGTTCCTGTGGATGTATTTCAAGGCCTACCTTCAAACTCAGTGCCTCTTTGCTTGACATCATTGGAAAATCAAAAGAAATCAGCCAAGACCTCAGCAAAAAGAATTGTAGACAAGTCTGGTTCAGCCTTGGGAGCCATTTCCAAATGCCTGAAGTTACCACGTTCATCTGTACAAACAATAGTAAGCAAGTATAAACACCATGGGACCACGCAGCCGTCATACCGCTCAGGAAGGAGACGCCTTCTGTCTCCTAGAGATGAACGTACTTTGGTGTGAAAAGTGCAAATCAATCCCAGAACAACAGCAAAGACCCGTGACATTTCACATTCTTAAAATAAAGTGGGGATCCTAACTGACCTACGACAGGGCATTTTTACTAGGATTAAATATCAGGAATTGTAAAGAACTGAGTTTGAATGTATTTCGCTAAGGTGTATGTAAACTTCCGACTTCAACTGTATTTTTAGTTGATGTGTGAACAAGTGTACACTTCTCTCAGGAACCCACACTGTTTTACAGATTCACTAAATGTTTACAACACTGTTGGTTTGTTTGTTTGAGTGGTGATGGAACCACAAGGGGACCAAAAATATCCAGGCCAAATATTCTACAGTATTCTTGTTTTATGGTGAATAAAACCCAAAGTGTTTTACAATCTCTACTGTTTGTGTGTGTTTGCATAGTTTCCTGAAAAGTACCAGGTAACAGCCAGTGGAAACAGGCATGTAAAACCCATTGTTATGAAGGGAGAGGGATAGGCTATAGACAGGCTATAGACAAAGCCTTCAGATAATATTGAGGTCACTCTTTTGAGCAGCTGCTGTCTGAGATGGTCACCTGAGATTAGAAACCCTGAGATGTGGTCAGCACTTCTGTCAGCCTGGAAAATCTCCCTCGGCAAATCCACCTCCTAACAGATTTAAAATCAGATTAGCCAAAACCCAATCCTATCCAGAGCAGGGGTAGGAAACACAAGTTGGTACACTCTGCTGAAAGACAGGGGTATTGCAGGCCACACTCATGGTATTGCAGGCTCGGTTCAATTCACTCTATGAAAGAGACATGATCACTGATTTAGGAAATTAGCATGATAAGCATTTAGAAATAAGCATAAAACCTATTTTATCTGGTATTTAGTCCTTAAGTATCAGTGCTCATGAAGGAATGAGCACTGATAGAAAAGAAGACAGTTTGTAGAATATTAGGACATAGCATCAGTATCAGAGTAGATAGAGGTCTATATCAGTAGTATTTTGTGTCGAGCTCACACGCAGTTCTGTTCACCCTATCAGATGTCAGATAGCCCTGTGTTTGTGTAAAGAAACATGCAGGCCTTGACCAACTAGGATTAGGGTTGAACCATGATGTGGCCATGAGGCTAGGGTTGAGACTAGGATTAGGGTTGAAACATGTGGCCATGAGGCTAGGGTTAGGGTTGAGACTAGGATTAGGGTTGAAACATGATGTGGCCATGAAGCTAGGGTTAGGGTTGAGACTAGGATTAGGGTTGAAACATGATGTGGCCATGAAGCTAGGGTTAGGGTTGAGACTAGGATTAGGGTTGAAACATGATGTGGCCATGAAGCTAGGGTTAGGGTTGAGACTAGGATTAGGGTTGAAACATGATGTGGCCATGAAGCTAGGGTTAGGGTTGAGACATGATGTGGCCATGAAGCTAGGGTTAGGGTTGAGACATGATGTGGCCATGAAGCTAGGGTTAGGGTTGAGACATGTGGCCATGAAGCTAGGGTTATAGACATGTGCCTTGAAGCACTAAACTCGGGTTAGGGTTGAACCGGGATATTGCCTTGAAGCTCGGGTTAGGGTTGAACCGGGATGTGGACCGCTCGGGTTATTGCCTATGAAAGCTAGGGTTAGGGTTGAACCGGGATATTGCCTTGAAGCTCGGGTTAGGGTTGAGCCGGGATATTGCCTTGAAGCTCGGGTTAGGGTTGAGCCGGGATATTGCCTTGAAGCTCGGGTTAGGGTTGAGCCGGGATATTGCCTTGAAGCTCGGGTTAGGGTTGAGCCGGGATATTGCCTTGAAGCTTAGGGTTAGGGTTGAAGCCGGGTATTGCCTTGAAACTAGGGTTGAAATATTGCCTTGAAGCTCGGGTTAGGGTTGATTGCCTTTGAAACTAGGGTTAGGGTTGAACCGGGATATTGCCTTGAAGCTCGGGTTAGGGTTGAACCAGGATATGGACACTAAGCTCGGGTTAACCGGGATATTGCCTTGAAGCCGGGTATTGCCTTGAAGCTTGGGTTAGGGTTGAGCCGGGATATTGCCTTGAAGCTCGGGTTAGGGTTGAACCGGGATATTGCCTTGAAGCTCGTTAGGGTTGAACCGGGATGTGGACCTAAGGATATTGCCTTGAAGCTGGGTTGAAACCTTGAAGGGGTTGAAAACCGGGATATTGCCTTGAAGCTAGGGTTAGGGTTGAACCGGGATATTGCCTTGAAGCTCGGGTTAGGGTTGAAACCGGGATATTGCCTTGAAGCTCGGGTTAGGGTTGAACCGGGATGTGGACACTAAGCTAGGGTTAGGGTTGAACCGGGATATTGCCTTGAAGCTCGGGTTAGGGTTGAACCGGGATATTGCCTTGAAGCTCGGGTTAGGGTTGAACCGGGATATTGCCTTGGAGCTCGGGTTAGGGTTGAACCGGGATATTGCCTTGAAGGGGTTAGGGCTGAACCGGGATATTGCCTTGATCGGGTTAGGGCTGAACCGGGATATTGCCTTGAAGCTCGGGTTAGGGCTGAACCGGGATATTGCCTTGAAGCTCGGGTTAGGGCTGAACCGGGATATTGCCTTGAAGCTCGGGTTAGGGCTGAACCGGGATATTGCCTTGAAGCTTGGGTTAGGGCAGAACCGGGATGTGGACACTAAGCTAGGGTTAGGGTTGAACCGGGATATTGCCTTGAAGCTAGGGTTAGGGTTGAACCGGGATGTGGACATAAACCTATGGTTATGGTTGAGGCAACCTGGTTGAAGCACCTCTTTTCCTGTCTTCAATTCCTAAAAATCAACCCATAGCCACTAAGCACCATATGGAGATGTGAAAGGAATGGAAAGGTATAGGGAATCTGGTTGAGGTAAAGGAGGGCAGAGAGATGGAGGGGATAGGAGAGAGAGGGAGGGGTGTTGCTTGTGTTCATGCCATGTTGTATAGATAGTATATGTAGATTGTGTTTCATACTGTAGTGCAGATAGTATTCACACCCCTTGAGTTTTTCCATATTTTGTGTTACAGCCTGAATTGAAAATGTATTAAATTTAGATCATTTTCTATCTGCACATAATGTCAAAGTTAATTACACTATATATGCAAAAGTATGTGGACACACTTTCAAAATTAGTGGATTCTGCTATTTCAGCCACACCAATTTCTGACAGGTGAATAAATTGGTGCTCACAGCCAAACAATTTCCATAGACAAACATTGTCAGTAGAATGGCCTTACTGAAGAGCTCAGTGACTTTCAACGTGGCACCGTCACAGGATGCCTCCTTTCCAACAAGTCAGTTCATCAAATGTCTGTCCTGCTAGAGCTGCCCCGGTCCACTGTAAATTCTGTTGTTGTGAAGTGGAAACGTCTAGGAGCAACAGCGGCTCAGCCACAAAGTGGTAGGCCACAAGCTCACGCAATGGAACCACCGAGTGCTGAAATGCGTAAAAATCATCTGTCCTCGGTTGCAACACTCACACCAGAGTTCCAAACTGCCTCTGGAAGCAACGTTAGCACAATAATTGTTTGTTGGGAGCTTCATGAAATGGGTTTCCGTGGCCGTACACAAGCCTAAGATCACCATGAGCGATGCCAAGCGTCGGTGTAAAGTTCGCCGCCATTGGACTCCAAAGCAGGGGTAAACGCGTTCTCTGCAGTGATGAATCAACCTTCACCACCTGGCAGTCCAACAGATGAATCTGGGTTTAGTGGATGCCAGGAGAACGCTACAGTACCTGCCCCACTGAATAGTGCCCACTGTAAAGTGTGGTGGAGGAGGAATAATGGTTTGGGCTAGGACCCTTAGTTTCAGTGAAGGGAAATCTTAACGCTACAGCATACAATGACATTCTAGACGATTCTGTGCTTCCAAGTTTGTGGCAAGTTCGGGAAAGGCCCTTTCCTGTTTCAGCATGACAATGCCCCCGTACAATAAGTCAGGTCCATACTGAAATGGACTGTCGAGATTGTCAAATTCTTCCACACCACTATCGAACACCTTTGGGATATATTAGAACGCCGACTGCGAGCCAGGCCTTAATCTCCCGACATAAGTGCCAACCTCACGAACAATCGTGGCTGAATGGAAGCAAGTCCCCGCAGCAATGTTCCAACATCTAGTGGAAAGCCTTCCAGAAGAGTGGAGGATGTTATAGCAGCAAAAGGGGGTGACCAACTCCATATTAATGCCCATGATTTTGGAATGAGATGTTCGACGAGCAGGTGTCCACATACTTTTGGTGTATGTCCAACATTTTTTTTAATGAACCCTTGTTATTGCAAGTCTAAATTAGTTCAAAACTAAAAATGTGCTTAACATGTCACATAAGTTGCATGGACTCACTGTGTGCAATAATAGTGTTTCGTGACTACCTCATATTTGTACGCCACACATACAATTATCTGTCCCTGAGTCGAGCAGTGAATTTCAAACAGATTCAATCACAAAGACCAGGGAGGTTTTCCAATGCCTCGCAAGGAACGGTACCTATTGGTAGATGGGTAAAAACACAAAAAGCATGGTGAAGTTAATTACACTTTGGATGATGTATCAACACACCCAGTCACTACAAAGATACAGGCATCCTTCCTAGGTTGCAGGAGAGGCAGGAAACCATTCAGGGATTTCACCTTGAGGCCAATAGTGACTTCAAAACAGTTAGAGTTTAATGGCTGTGATACGAGAAAACTGAGGATGGATCAACATTATAGTAACTCCACAATACTAACCTAAATGACAGAGTGACAAGGAAGCCTGTATAGAATATACATATTCCAAAGCATGCATCCTGTCTGCATCCTGTTTGCATCCTGTCTGCATCCTGTCTGCATCCTGTCTGCATCCTGTCTGCATCCTGTCTGCATCCTGTCTGCATCCTGTCTGCATCCTGTCTGCATCCTGTCTGCAACCTGTCTGCATCCTGTCTGCAACCTGTCTGCAACCTGTCTGCAACCTGTCTGCATCCTGTCTGCATCCTGTTTGCATCCTGTCTGCAACCTGTCTGCAACCTGTCTGCATCCTGTCTGCATCCTGTCTGCATCCTGTCTGCATCCTGTCTGCATCCTGTTTGCATCCTGTCTGCATCCTGTCTGCATCCTGTCTGCATCCTGTTTGCATCCTGTCTGCATCCTGTCTGCATCGAGGCACTAAAGTAAAACTGTAAAAAAAATCCTGTCTGCATCCTGTTTGCATCCTGTTTGCATCCTGTCTGCAACCTGTGGCTCAGAAAAATTCACTTTATGTCCTGAATATAAAGCATTATATTTGGGGCAAATTCAATACATCACTACGCATCACATTTTCAAGCATGTGGTGGCTGCATCAGGTCATCGGCAAGGACTAGGTGGGAAAACAAGAAACAGAATAAAGCTACGCACAGGAAAAATCCTAGAGGAAACCTGCTTCAGTACGCTTTCTAGTCACTGGGACACATTCACCTTTCAGCAGGACAAGAAGCTAAAACACAAGACCAAATTTACACTGGAGTTGTTAACCAAGACATTAAATGTTCCTGAGTGGCCTAGTTACAGTTTTCACTTCAAATAGGCTTGAAAATCTATGGCAAGACATGAAAATGGCTGTCTAGCAATGATCAATAACCAACATGACTGAGCTTGAATCATTTAAGACTAATGTGCAAATATCGTACAATCCAGGTGTGCAAAGCGCTTAGATTTACCCAGAAAGACACAGATGTAGTCGCTGCCAAATCTGAATTTAACATGTATTGACTCAGGGGTGTGACTACTGATGTACAGTAAATGTGATATCTGTATTTCATTTCCAATAAATTTGCAAACATTTCTAAAGACATGTTTTAATTATGAAGTAAAGTGTGTAAAGCCATTTAATCCATTTTGAATTCAGGCTGTAACACACCAATGTGGCATAAATTAAGGGGTATGAATACTTTCTGAAGGCAGCATATGTGTAGAGTTTAGAAAAAGAGATATGCAGGTCACAGAGCTCAATACACAACAGTTGCATTTGTTCATGGACATTACAGAATATTACATAATACATCCAGTAACAATGAAGACAACAATGATTTTAAAGTTAAATCTTTATTCATGACAACCACACCTATTGCTTAAGTCCACTCACTGACTAAGGACTTTACTCAAGAAACAAACTGAGTAAAATAAAAAATATATAATTTTAAACTTTATTAAATAAACTTAGGAAATTACTCCTTCTTGCCTAAATGTATTTCCCTGGAACCCTGAAATGAGGTGTTGACAATAACCACACTTGAAATGAAGGAGGATTGTGTGTATGGTCTATGACATTTCCCTTAGAACTACACTGAACAAAAATACAAACGCAACATGTAAAGTTTTGGTCCTATGATTCATTAGCTAAAAAAATAAAATCTCAGAAATGTTCCATATGCACAAAAACCTTATTTCTCTCATATTTTGTGCAAAACTGTGTTTCCACCCCTGTTAGTGAGCATTTTTCTCCTTTACCAAGATAATGCATCCACCAGACAGGGGTGGCATATCAAGAAGCTGATCAAACAGCCTGATCATTACACAGGTGCACCTTGTGCTGGGGACAATAAAAGGCCACTTTAAAATGTGCAGTTGTCACACAACACAATGCCACAGATGTCTCTAGTTTTTAGGGAGCGTGACATTGGCATGCTGACTGCAGGAATATCCACCAGAGCGGTTGCCAGAGAATTGGATGTTCATTTCTCATACCATAAACTGCCTTCAATGTTGTTTTAGACAATTTGGCAATCTGTCCAACCGTCCTCACAACCGCAGACCACGTGTAACCACTCCTGCCCAGGACCTCCACACCCGGCTTCTTCGCCTGGGGGGAGCTGAGGAGTATTTCTGGACTGTAATAAAGCCTGTGTGTGGGAAAATCTCATTCAGATTGGCTGGGCCTGGCTCCCCAGTGGCTGGGCCTGGCTCCCCAGTGGCTGGGCCTGGCTACCCATGGCTAAACCCCTTCCCAGTCATGTGAAATCCATAGATTAGGTCCTAATTTATTTATTTCCATTGACTGATGATTATATAAACTCAGCAAAAAAAGAAGTCCTTTTTTCAGGACCCTGTCTTTCAAAGAGGATTCGTAAAAATCCAAATAACTTCACAGATCTTCCTTGTAAAGGGTTTAAACACCGTTTCACCATGCTTGCTCAATGAGCCATAATTAATGAACATGCACCTGTGGAACGGTCGCTAAGACACTAACAGCTTACAGACCATAGGCAATTAAGGTCAGAGACATAAACATTTAGGACACTAAGAGGCCTTTCTACTGACTCTGAAAAACACACACAAAAAAAAAGATGCCCAGGGTCCCTGCTCATCTGCGTGGACGTGCCTTAGGCATGCTGCAAGGAGGCATGAGGACTGCAGATGTGTCCAGGGCAATAAATTGCAATGTCCGTACTGTGAGATGCCTAAGACAGCGCTACAGGGAGACAGGACGGACAGCTGATCGTCCTCGCAGTGGCAGACCACGTGTAACAACACCTGCGCAGGATCGGTACATCCGAACATCACACCTGCGGGACAGGTACAGGATGGCAACAACAACTGCCAGAGTTACACCAGGAATGCACAATCCCTCCGTCAGTGCTGCCTGTCCGCAATAGGCTGAGAGAGGCTTGACAGGTCTTATAGGCCTGTTGTAAGGCAGGTCCTCACCAGAAACAACGTTGCCTATGAGCACAAACCCACCGTCGCTGGAACAGACAGGACTGACAAAAAGTGCTCACTGACGAGTCGCGGTCTTGTCTCACCAGAGATGGTCGGATTTGCGTTTATCATCGAAGGAATGAGCGTTACACCGAGGCCTATGCTCTGGAGAGGGTTCGATTTGGAGGTAGAGGGTCTGTCATGGTCTGGGGCGGTGTGTCACAGCATCATCGGACTGAGCTTGTTGTCATTGCAGGCATTCTCAATGCTGTGCGCTACAGGGAAGACATCCTCCTCCCTCATGTGGTACCCTTCCTGCAGGCTCACCTTGACATGACAATGCCACCAGCCATACTGCTCGTTCTGTGCGTGATTTCCTGCAAGACAGCCATGGCCAGTGAAGAGCCTGGATCTCAATCCCATTGAGCACGTCTGGGACCTGTTGGATCGGAGGGTGAGGGCTAGGGCCATTCCCCCACAGAAATGTCTGGAAACTTGCAGTTGCCTTCGTGAAAGAGTGGGGTAACATCTCATAGCAAGAACTGGCAAATCTGGTGCAGTCCATGAGGAGGAGGTGCACTGCAGTACTTAATGCAGCTGGTGGCCACACCAGATACTGACTGTTACTTTTGACCTCCCCTTGTTCAGGGACACATTATTCCATTTCTGTTAGTCACATCTGTGGAACTTGTTCAGTTTATGTCTCAGTTGTTGAATCTTGTTATGTCCTGACAAATATTTACACATGTTAAGTTTGCTGAAAATAAACGCATTTGACCGTGCGAGGACGTTTCTTTTTTTGCTGAGTGTTATGAACTCAGTACATTTTTGAAATTGTTGCATTTATATATTTCTGTTCAGTATAATAACCCAAGTAGGAGGAGAGTGGGATCACATGGAATGCTTAACAGGGGATTCCCTGATAACCTGAGCACTTATGGTAATTGGTTGCATGCTTAATTGATTGGTTGTCCAGTTCTTTGATTGGTTTGTGGTTGTTGTGTTGGTCGGTAGGCTGCTGTGATAGGTTGGCTGATGTGGTTCATTGATGATGCGTTGCATTGGCTTGCCCTTAGTCACAGATTTAGGATCAGTTTCGCCTCCTCAAATCCTTACTTAACCATTGGAGGGGGTAAACACAAAACTGACCGTAGAGCTGTGTCTGGGAAGATTGCTGGCGCCTTGTGGGGCCAACTGTAGCAGAGTTAGCGGAGGGAAGGTAAGCTTGGCGGTAGCCTCACTTGCGGGGCTGATGGATTTGTTGGGTGAGGTGCTGGTTCTGGGGCATCTTGGTGACAGATGGCTGGGGCTTCTGGTGAGCTACCTGGGCTGCCGCCGGGGTGAAGTCCTTATCACCCTGAGAACACAACCACACACATCCACTTAGCACAGGTGTGTTACAGTACAAAAGGTGTTCACACACACACATATCTACATATTTTCCTCAAGCTGATCAGCCCTCAGACTACAGGCCTTTTAGTCAGAGCCCTATAGCTTCAATACATTACACTGGCCTTAGTGCTCCTCCAAGCAGCCAGCAGCACCTGTGTGTGGTGTCTATCACTTGTATGTCTACGCGCAGTCTCTCATGGTGTGCAGATCTGTTTGACCCCAGTCTGTTCTAAATATTCTGGCTCTCTGATTAATTACCACAGGGATGCTGTGGGTGTGAGTGTGTGTACACACAGTAGAATCCAGTACAGAGACCTAGGAGAGTAAATCCATTTGATTTCAATCCCTTTTTGACTGAACCCCTTTTGATTTGAACGAATCCTTCCATACATATTTTCCCATTGTAGAAGTCCTCAGAACGTAACCTTTTGGACCTTAGAGATAAAAGGTGCTGAAAGTTGACCCATTTTGCATTCCCCGCCATGCCATGAGACATCCATGTCTTCATCACTGGAGAAGATCAACGGCTGAGATTGACATCATTTTAAAAGCTTACAAACAGGGTTGTCAAACTATTTAATATATATATATATTTTTTTTAAAGTAAAAATGTAACCTTAAATAGGTAAATTATCAAAAAATAATGTTGTAGCTTAGAACCTATTTTACATCATATGAGGTTGTTGTGCTCGCCATTGCTTGAGATTCAACATGCTCTTGAATGCAGGGTGGGTGTCATGTTTCGGCTGATAAACGTACTCAAGTGGGAATATAATTTCAATTTCGACGTTCAAAAAGTATCACAAAGATGGAAGTCCACACATCATAGAACACTGACTTGAATGGGAATATCTGTTTTAAATTATACTGTCAATCTTCCATAGGAAACCTATTGAAATCATATAAATATAGATAATAGAATAGACATTAACATTTACTTCAAAGTTGACATTCAGCAACGAGTAGACCGGTGGCCATCATTATGTTAGTAATTAGAAGGAAAACAGTTCAGTTCAATTTCAAATGGTGTACTAGTTAAATTGCAGTGGTCCGAAGGAATAGGTCATTTATACAAATTCTATTTCTATGATTGAAATGACACCCACCCTGTATTTAAGAGCATGTTGTGTCTCAACCGATGGCAGGCACAACACAATCTCAGCTACAACATAAACAAATGTAATTTTAAAAAAAAAAAAAATCAGTTTACCCATTTTTAGATAAATAACGTTAAAGGTTTAACCCCCCCCCCCCCCCCACACATAACTGCTCAAAAGTTTTAGGACACCTACTCATTCAAGGGTTTCTTTATTTGTACTACTTTCTACATTGTAGAATAATAGTGAATACATCAAAACTATGAAATAACACATATGGAATCATGTAGTAACCAAAAAAGTGTTATACAAATATTTTTTATATTTGAGATTCTTCAAACAGCCACCCTTTGCCTTGACAGCTTAGCACACTCTTGGCATTCTCTCAACCAGCTTCATGTTAACTGGAATGCATTTCAATTAACAGGTGTGCCTTGTTAAAAGTTAATTTGTGGAATTTCTTTCCTTCTTAATGCGTTTGAGTCAATCAGTTGTGACAAGGTGGGGGTATACAGAATAGAGGTCGACCAATTATGATTTTTCAACGCCTATACAGATTATTGTAGGACCAAAAAAAGCCAATAACGATTAATCAGCCAATTTTTAAAATGTATTTGTAATAATGACAATTACAATAATACTGAATAAACTTATTTTAACTTAATATAATACATCAATAAAAATCTATTTAGCCTCAAATAAATAAATGAAACATGTTCAATTTGGTTTAAATAATGCAAAAACAAAGTGTTGGAGAAGAAAGTTAAAGTGCAATATGTGCCATGTAAGATAGCTAACGTTTAAGTTCCTTGCTCAGAACATATGAAAGCTGGTGGTTCCTTTTAACATGAGTCTTCAATATTCCAAGGTAAGAGGTCTTAGGTTGTAATTAATATAGTATTTATAAGACTATTTCTCTCTATCCCATTTGTATTCCATATACCTTTGACTATTGGATGTTCTTATAGGCACTTTAGTATTGCCAGTGTAACAGTATAGCTTCCGGCTAAGGTGTATGTAAACTTCCAACTTCAACTGTATGTTGATTTGTTTAACACTTTTTTGGTTACTACATGATTCCATATGTGTTATTTCATAGTTTTGATGTCTTCACTATTATTCTACAATGTAGGAAATAGTAAAAATAACTTTGTATACTTTCAAATTATAATCAAACTCAACCTTTTCCAGCGATGAAGACATGGATGTCTCATGTAAGGTGGGGTATGCAAAACGTGTTAACTTTGAGCTTTCTGACCACTTCTGACATGGGCAGAAGTATGGAAAGTGGTTTAAATCAAAAAAGTGATTGCTGTCAAAAAAGTGATCGAATTCAAATGGAGGAGTGTCCCAGGAGTGTCTAACCACATGGTCTAAACCCTCGATCTGAAGTTCCATGAACCCAGCCCACAAATACACATCCTCCCTTCGATACCATGATGCCACATCCCATCAAAACCAAACGCATTTACTTCTTACACTCCATTGCATTGCTTCACATGTAGTGCTATAGTTAAGGCTAAAGAACTTGATTGGCAGTCTTCTCTCTCAGATTGTGCACCGCCCTATCGGCCCAGTGTCGTCCGGGGTTAGAGTTTGGCCGGGGTAGGCCGTCATTGTAAATAAGAATGTGTTCTTCACTGACTTGCATAGTTTAAATAAAGGTTCAATAAAAAGAGAAGGCACGACCCTAATAAGGGTTAGTACACAAGTCCATTAATACCATAGGGTGAGGATCAGAGTCAACCGACAGACAGAGGATGAAAGTATAAGTCATATAAAACAAACTGCCCCTCTTCATAATCTCCCGCTCAATCTCTTTCCCGCTCTCCCCCAGGAGAATTTTGTAGCGTTCCAGAAGAGTACTGTAGTGTCTAACAGTAGTGTAGTCATAATATCTCATAGATAAGAGAGTTGTGCTGGCTGTGAATGACTCACCAGCTTCAAATCTCTAGGAAATGCTAACACAGCAGTATAGAGAATACACACACACACCACACACTTTTATATATCATATCTGTGTGTCTGTGCATGCATGCGATCTAATGTTGTGCAATGTATATTTGTGAATGTTTCAGTTTAAGACCATAACTCCTATAGATCTGAAAGACCTACAATCAAGGGAGCCAGAGGTGTGGCAGACATCATTATCCAGGTAAGGAGGCCTGAATCTGGGCATGACACCACTCAGACCCCTTTATACAGTCCACTGGAGCTGGGACAATAAAACTCCTGTATCAGTTCTCTAGGTCACTAGCATACATCCTAATCTCTATAAGGAAATATATGTGGTGTATTTTCCTGGAAATTAGTCAATGTTGTTTTGGTTTGTATGTAAACAGAAATAAATAAATGCATGGATTGATATTATGGTGCAGTAGGGAGACCAGATGGAAGGTTACATCATCTATATAAACCTCTGGATATATGGACGGGAATGCAAGCGCAAGCACTCACACACAGTGGAATAAGATCAAACTAGGATGGCAATGTACATGAGGTAGGTATATAAATATAGAAGAGAGAGAAAGGAAGGGATGGGGTGTGTATCAGTGTGAGGGAGAGAGAGAAAGGAAGGGATGGGGAGTGTATCAGTGTGAGGGAGAGAGAGAGAGAAAGGAAGGGATGGGGAGTGTATCAGTGTGAGGGAGAGATTGAGAATGGAAGGGATGGGGAGTGTATCAGTGTGAGGGAGAGAGAGAGAAAGGAAGGGGAGTGTATCAGTGTGAGGGAGAGAGAGAGAAAGGAAGGGATGGGGAGTGTATCAGTGTGAGGGAGAGATTGAGAATGGAAGGGATGGGGAGTGTATCAGTGTGAGGGAGAGAGAGAGAGAAAGGAAGGGATGGGGAGTGTATCAGTGTGAGGGATGGGGCGTGTATCAGTGTGAGGGAGAGAGAGAAAGGAAGGGATGGGGAGTGTATCAGTGTGAGGGAGAGAGAGAGAGAAAGGAAGGGATGGGGAGTGTATCAGTGTGAGGGAGAGATTGAGAATGGAAGGGATGGGGAGTGTATCAGTGTGAGGGAGAGAGAGAAAAGGAAGGGGAGTGTATCAGTGTGAGGGAGAGAGAGAGAAAGGAAGGGATGGGGAGTGTATCAGTGTGAGGGAGAGATTGAGAATGGAAGGGATGGGGAGTGTATCAGTGTGAGGGAGAGAGAGAGAAAAGGAAGGGATGGGGAGTGTATCAGTGTGAGGGATGGGGTGTGTATCAGTGTGAGGGAGAGAGAGAAAGGAAGGGATGGGGAGTGTATCAGTGTGAGGGAGAGAGAGAGAAAGGAAGGGATGGGGAGTGTATCAGTGTGAGGGAGAGATTGAGAATGGAAGGGATGGGGAGTGTATCAGTGTGAGGGAGAGAGAGAGAAAGGAAGGGGAGTGTATCAGTGTGAGGGAGAGAGAGAGAAAGGAAGGGATGGGGAGTGTATCAGTGTGAGGGAGAGATTGAGAATGTGTGTGCTATAGAGAAATGTATTTGTGTGTTTGAGAGATGGAATGAGAGGTGGAGAGAGATGTACAGTATGTACAGAGGGACATCTCTTTCTCTCTCCATAGGAATGCAATATAAATGAGTGGAACTTAGTTTAGTTTACCAAACCTCAACAAATATAAATCTGAGGCAGTAAGGCTAGCCTTGATCAGGGAGATGTAGGACCCCTCTCTCAGGTCATCTCAGTGGGAGAATATAATCTCTGCAGCTGCCCCCTGGTTCGTCAGGCTTTCTTTAAGGCTGTCGCAGCCTGCAGGTATGGCAGCACAGACAAATAGAGAATAAAAAGGCAAGCCTAGATGTAGAGAGAGAGCTCGTAGAGACACCAGAGGGGTGAGCTTAGATGGGGGTAAGCATGGTGTGTGAGTGGAAAGGGTGGGGGTAAATAGCAATATCCTAGAAGCCAGGGTAGGCTAAGCTTAGTGTGTGTGTGCGTTGGTAAAGAATCCAGTCCGAGGTGATATCTGGTATCTCTCTCCAACAATCTGTGTTCAGTGCTAACACGACGTTAGGAGCCGTCTTGCCCCATTTGACCCTGTCAAGGACATCTGGGTGGGTCACACACACACACACACACACACACTTTGGTCTTACCTTTGTAACCACTCCTGACACGACCACAGTGGGCTTTGGTGGGCTAGAGACAGAAAGAGGGGTTAAACACATCAGACTCCTACCTCAATGTCAATTATTTGACGAGACACGATCACATTATGTTGAGATGAAATGCCTGATGAATGTATGCCCGTGTCGATGTCAGAAACACTGACCATCAACTCTGGAGTTTCTCTTACAGAGGGTTATAAAAGACAGGAACAGAAAGTGCTTCTGTTTGATCCAATTGAACAAACATGCACAGACGGCGAGAGAAAAAGACCTCCGTGAGCTCATTCACAGTACTGTGATGCTGTGGATCTGCCTGCCACCCTACTAAATGACTATCATTAATACTGGACTGGTTCTACACTGCAACTCACACAGTAGGGGAGAGGGAGGAAAGGGGGGGGGGGGGTGATGAGGGGAGGGGAGAGAGAGATCCCGAGATGGAAATGGACCTTGACATGAGAAACGAGTCCTGTCTGATGTAACAGCAGAACCATTACCGGAGGTGAAATGCTGTCCTCAGCTTCTACCTCTGGAGGTTTGGGCAGGGCAGCAGAGAGACTTAACGTAGCATACACAACTAAGGTAGCCTACATATTGTAGCTAGCGTCCTTGGTACAACACCAGCGGCCTTGTCAAGACGTTAATGACTGACAGACACAGGCCCACTTCGCTGCAGTATACCTGTATTGGAGTACTTCACTTAAAGTAGCCTAAACGTTATCTTCAAGTAATGTCAACATGTTATTACAATCTAACTACACTGGTATGAGAGCAATTTAATCAGTGAGAAAACGAGTTCCTCTGAGATTAGAGGATGGAGGCGCAGTCAGTCAGTCATCTGGAGTGCAGATAGACAAGATGAGGGGAAAGAGAGACAAAAATAGGGGGAGAGAGAAAGAGAGGGGATAAAGAGAAATAATTTTATTTGTCATATACACGTGTTTAGCAGATGGTGTAGCGAAATGCTAGCGGGAGAGAGGGATGAAGAGAAATAGAGTGGGGGAGAGCAAGAGCGCAAGATGAAAAAAAAAGAGCTTCAGAGTTAGGGTTGGTCCCGCCCCTCAGGCTGTGTACAGGAAGTGCTTATGGCGATGCTCTGTTGCCTTTGCTATAAACTTCTCTCCCTTTCCTCCCATCTCTCCATCTAGGTCTAAATTGTATATGACAGGCGTTCCCTTGGTGACCTCGCTCCACTGGCTGCTATACAGCATCCACCTGGTCTCAAAGTGGACACAGGCATGCACGCAGGACACACACACACACACTAACCTTGCTCTTAAATGAGCGACTGAAGGAAAGCCAGAGCCAGGGTAAGAACCAAGATGACCGCATCATAGAGGATTTCTACTGCATTTCACACGGGCACTTTCACTGCTGCCTCTGATCTCTCTAGAGGACCCAGGGCAGGAGCTGTTATGGCAACCTCACTCTTCAGGCTGGGGCATAGGGAAAGCCAATATTTTAAACCTCTTTCGCTCTTTACTTTCCCTGTGTCCATGCCACAATTCCTGCTTGCTCCTAAGGACATGCCAAAGAGAGGAGCGAGAGCCACAGCTCAGTTTGAACGTTTATACAAAACTCTCACCGTGTTGCTCAACAGGTTTTGGAGAGTACAAACAGAGGTAAAAGCAACACACACACACAGTGTGGTGTAAATATTTCACCTGGCTAATCAGACATTGCTCAACAGTCGAGACCCAGAGCAGATCTTAGTGGGGGTGCATGAAGCACCACGCATTTTCCCAACAAAGTATAGCCTCAAACATATACGAGTCCTATATTGACAACCTGAAAGGCCACTCAGCAAGGAAGAAGCCACTACTCCAAAACCGCCATAAAAAAAACCAGACTACGGTTTGCAACTGTACATGGGGACAAAGACCGTACTTTGAGAAATGTCCTCTAATCTGATGAAACAAAAATAGAACTGTTTGGCCATAAAGACTGTCGTTATGTTTGGAGGAAAAAGGAGGAGGCTTGCAAGTCTAAGAACACCATCTCAACTGTGAAGCACGGGGGTGGCAGCATCATGTTGTGGGGTTGTTTTGCTGCAGGAGGGACTGGTGCACCTCACAAAATAATGGCATGAGGTAGGGAAATTATGTGGATATATTGAAGCAACATCTCAAGACATCAGTCAGGAAGTTAGAGCTTGTTCGCGATTGGGGTCTTCCAAATGAACAATGACCCCAAGCATACTTCCATGGTTGCGGCAAAATGGCTTAAGGAAAACAAAGTCCAGGTATTGGCGTGGCCATCACAAAGCCCTGACCTCAATCCTATAGACAATTTGTGGGTAGAACTGAAAAAGCGTGAGTGAGCAGGGACGCCTACAAACCTGACTCAGTTACACCAGCTCTGTCAGGAGGAATGGGCCAAAATTCACCTAACTTATTGTGGGAAGCTTGTGAAAGACTACCCCAAATATTTGACCCAAGTTAAACAGTTTAAAGGCAAAGCTACCAAATACTAATTGAGTGTATGTAAACTTCTGACCCACTGGGAATATGATGAAAAAAAACAATTCACTACTATTATTGTGACATTTCACATTCTTAAAATAAAGTGGTGATCCTAACTGACCTAAAACAGGGAATTTTCACTGAGATTAAATGTCAGGAATTGTGAAAAACCGAGTTTAAATGTATTTGGCTAAAGATGTATGGAAACTTCTGACTTCAACTGTATGCATGTGTGCAGGTACAGTGGCTTGTGAAAGTATTCACCCCCTTGGCATGTTTCCTATTTGTTGCCTTACAACCTGGAAGTAAAATAGATTTTTTTGTGGGTGTACAGCAATCTAAGTCATATCACAGATTCAATTTGATTGAGGTCTGGGCTTTGACGAGGTCATTCCAAGACATTTAAATGTTTCCCCTTAAACCACTCAAGTGTTGCTTTAGCAGTATTCTTAGGGTCATTGTCCTGCTGGAAGGTGAACCTCCGTCCCAGTCTCAAATCTCTCAAACATGTTTCCCTCAAAACTTTCCCTATACTTAGCGCCATCCATCATTCCTTCAATTCTGACCATTTTCTCAGTCCCTGCCAATGAAAAACATTGCCACAGCATGCTGCTGCCACCACGCTTCACTGTGAGGATGGTGTTCACGGGGTGATGAGGTGTTGGGTTTGCACCAGACATAGTGTTTTCCTTGATGGCCAAAAATATACATTTTAGTCTTATCTGACCAGAGTGCCTTCTTCCATATGTTTGGGGAATCTCCCACATGCCCTTTGGCGAACACCAAACGTGTTTGCTTATTTTCTTTCTTTAAGCAATGGCTTTTTTCTGGCCACTCTTCCGTAAAGCTCAGCTCTGTAGAGTGTACGGCTTAAAGTGATCCTATGGACCGATACTCCAATCTCTGCTGTGGAGCTTTGCAGATTTTTCAGGGTTATCGTTGGTCTCTTTGCTGCCTCCATTATGCCCTCCTTCAAAGGCTGTGAGTTTTGGTGGGCGGCCCTCTCTTGGCAGGTTGGTTGTGGTGCCATATTCTTGCCATTTGTTAATAACGGATTTAGTGGTGCTCTGTGGGATGGTCAACATTTCAGATATTTTTTAGAACCCAACCCCGATCTGTACTTCTCCACAATTTTGTCCATGACCTGTTTGGAGAGCTCCTTGGTCTTCATGGTGCCACTTGCTTGGTGGTGCTCCTTGCTTAGTGGTGTTGCAGACTCTGGGGCCTTTCAGAACGTACGTACGTACGTACGTACGTACATACATACATAATAATAATGGCTAGAGAGTGGGCATAGGGCAGAGAATGGCTAGAGAGTGGGCATAAATAAAGTCTTTAAATTAAAAGTGGTGCACTTTGATGTGAAAACGGACACTATAAACACAACACAATTTAACAACGCTCCTCTCAAATTCTTTAACACGTTGGACTAATGAAAAACACCAAACATACATACATACATACATACATATGTACGTATGTATGTACATAATAATAATGGCTAGAGAGTGGGTACGTATGTACGTATGTATGTACATAATAATAATGGCTAGAGTGGGCATAGGGCAGAGAATGTATGTACGTACGTATGTATGTATGTACATAATAATAAAGGCTAGAGAGTACGTACGTATGTATGTATGTACATAATAATAATGGCTAGAGAGTGGGCATAGGGCAGAGAATGTATGTATGTACATAATAATAAAGGCTAGAGAGTACGTACGTATGTATGTATGTACATAATAATAAAGGCTAGAGAGTACGTACGTATGTATGTATGTACATAATAATAATGGCTAGAGAGTGGGCATAGGGCAGAGAATGTACGTACGTACGTATGTATGTATATACTGAGATCATGTGACAGATCATGTGACACTTAAAGTCCACCTGTGTGCAATCTAACAAATTATGTGACTTTGAAGGTAATTGGTTGCACCAGGTCTCATTTAGGGGCTTCATAGCAAAAGGAGTGAATACATACACGCTCCACTTTTCCATTTTTTAAAACTATTTTGTGTGTGTGTGTTACCTAGGCTCCTCCACAAACTCCTCGTCGTCCTTGTCCTTGACAGGAGGTGGCTCAGGTGGAGCTGCTCCCTGGTGCTTCTGCACGATCCTCATCCCCCCTGCCTTCACTGTCACACACAATGAATTCACATCAACACACATCTTTATCACTGTTATACATTAACACCTACACACATTAGGCAGTGTTTCCCAAACTCGGTCCTGGGGACCCCAAAGGCTGCGCATTTTGTTTTTGTTGCCCTAGCACAACACAGCTGATTCAAATAATCAACTCATCATCAAACTTTCATTATTTTTATCAGCTGTCTGGTGCTAGGGCAACAACCAAAATATGCAGTTCCCCAGGACCGAGTTTGGGAAATGCTACATTAGGGTAGTGTGGACAAAAGGCTGAGGCGCAAAAAAAATAAATCCCTTTGCCAAAGCCGTAAAATTAACCACAGACAGTCAGATAATCAGCCTAAAAGGCTACAGGCCCACCTGCAGAAGAGGTGGACTTGGTCAAAAACAATACTTAAGGTATTCACATATAATCCTCTTTAAAATAACCGATCTCAGTCCTCATTAAAGTGAACTCTGGGGTAAAAAAACACACTAAAGAACTCTGTTCTCTTCACATTGGCCTTGAATGAGGACTCAACTCTTCTGCCAGTTCCCAACCAACTATTTTGTGGTTTGAGTCCTATTTGCCTTCACATTGCTATGTTTAGAAAGGAACCAAGATCTTTTTCCAACATTCACTCAATGCACTCTGGGTTTTTACAATGTGCAGGAAAAGTCATCCATCTGGTCAGAAAGCTATATGCCTACTTACATTTTGGGAGCAAAGCAATTGCATTTAGTTAAAAGATTCCAATCATCATAATCAGAAGATACTATTAACATGCCAATATTATTGGTAACAGAATAAATAGCAAAAGAATAACTGCAGATTAAATAATGCTGTAATTGAATGAGCTACAATTTATTTTTGTACCCTGTTGTCTTCACACTATTCAAACGCCACAATCAATAAACATCTTATGAAGCTCTCTTAGCCTATATATCACATACTGTAAACAAATAACCTAAAAACTCATATTTTGGCATTTCTGTGCATCCTTGACAATTGCTAATCAATATCCCAAAACAGAACACGTTTAGTTTCTACAAACCCACAAAATCTTCTTTCAATTGTGACACCAATGTGAGGGGTTATGGTAGGGGAAACAGTGTTGCAGTAGACTAGTGTGTGGTGCTGGAATAATGACAAACGGACATGGGGAGCTTTGTGTTCACATTGCCCTAAAAAAAAAAAAGGAAAACCGGACTGAGGATTTCAAGCAAATCAAACTCAGACCCCGTATGGAACGTTCACATTGGACAAGAAATTAAGCGAACCCTACTAAATTAACAAAAATTGTATGAAAACACCCTTAGAGTATTTTAAGACAAGGCATATCCTACTAATAAGATCATGTCTTTTCACCACCTGGCAGTCCTAGCAACATTAGCTAGTAGCTACTTGTAATCTTTAGTCAGTTATGGCTATGTGCCCTACTTTCTATGTCCACGTAGGCTACTCCTTAGGACTGTTATCAGATCCCACACATAGACTTCCGCTACATAGCCTGGATGCCAGTCTGTTTCTGCTCTCTTGCCAACTCCTTATGGAATTGTCATGTCAAACCTACAGCAATAAGTGGAATGACAACCAAACAGACTGGCACCCAGGCTTCATACGGTAGCTTCCACTATACTAACTAGGCCACAATAGAAGATACAGGCCTAGGATTGATGGCGCACCGGCAATAAAACATTGGCAACATGTGCAATGTTAGATCTCAATGTACAGGCGTAATGCGTTATTAGGGAAATCAGACTTAGCGGCAGGCAACAACAACAAAAAATATTTCGTAAGCTTTCAGATGTCGTTCTACAGCACACAAATGTTAGTCTAGCTCCTTGAGTAGTGTGTATCTAACTAACGTTGCCCAACACCATTATTGACATAGGCCTAATGCGTATACAGAGATACAATGTTGGTTGAACCATGAAAACAAAAGCGATGTTTGTGCTGTAAAAAGCAACATAAGGTTTAATACCAGCCGGGAGATGTCCTCCTTTGGTCTCGATTTTTTCCTTCGGAGGCGAAGACATCTGTAATCTAATTTATATATTTCGGAAGAGTGAAAAACGCTCGTTTAGATCTATTTTCTGGGAAAAACAGCAGCAGTCGACTTCAGTCCAGATCGTCAACGTGGCTTTTTTGTTTGGCAACGGGGCATGATGAGGACAGAAAAAATATCAGCAAATAGGAAAGTCACGTTCAGTCTTACGTAGTGTAGGGTAGGTACGGGAAGGGGCTCGTGCCAGAATAAAGAATTTCCCATGGATAAATAAAATCAACCGTGGTCAAAGTAAAAGGATGTACGGTCCGGTAAGGCGTCCCGGCAAAATAAATAGTGAGGTTACGCCATACCGGTAAAAACATGAGCCTATCATAATAATTAACGCAACATGTCAAGAACACTGTAGGCTATTATAACACTTTTTTTTTATCATTAGCACATGTCAGAGGCATGAAAAGAGAAGTAATGTACTTGAAAACGGGTGGTAACGTTATAGCCTTCGCTCCAAAAATGCTATGTGGTTCGATGAGAACACCGATACTTTGCCCAAGGCAGAGATTTTTATTTAACTAGGCAAGTCAGTTAAGAACAATTTATTATTTACAATGATGGCAAACAAAAATGTTTGATATATAGCAGGTATATAGGAGGTCCCGTACCAGGAAGAAATTAAATATACTTTCTCCCCTGAAAATCAGGGAATCATCTAGTCAGTGTGTGTGTGTGGGCATCTGTGCATGTGTTCGGTGTGTGTCAGTGTTTGGTTCTGACAGTAGCGAAGACATCCTATAACACCTATTCCCCCTGTCCAGGGGGTGTTGTAGTCCTATGAGAGGTGTCAAGGTGTTGATGTCCAATCAAAAGGCTAGGAGGTCACTGCTGTCCTTCTCTCCTTGTTTTGTAGAACAATGTTGTTGATTAATTCATAACATAAACAACATTTGTCGATACATGTGAACATAAGCACGCATTTAAAGTTAAACCAGGCTGCATTCAGTACATTTTTACGTTCTGGAACGTACAATTGAACGGAAATGGACGCTGTACTGAAAGACCAGTTGAAAAACGGGGAGGGGTTGGGTTGTGGCTTGGGGATCAATGTCAGCATGGTCACCGCCGTTTAAAAACGTCATTCACTGTGTCAAGCCACACCTCGCCAAAACCGCCAAACGGGAGCAAAGTCAACGTACCTTAAAGTCTATCCAATAAGGTTTTGGGGAAAGTGGTATTCAGTAGAAACCGTTCCGCAATGTAGCAATCATTCAAGCGAACTGAACGCACCTCATGTTCTTATGCACAAAATGAGTCAGGCAATTAAAATGTTTGATTTACTTGGATGTGACCAAACTCTAAATTCTATCTCGTCCCATCAGATAACGAGGTACGTAGCACCAGGCGGCACTGATTACATGATCCTGGCACAACGTCTTCTTCCACCTATCAAATATATCATGTCTGTTTCACACACATCCATGTGTTTTTATGGGAAAAATATAAATTAGGTCCTTCCAAGAAAGTTTATCGTACATTGTAAAAAAATAAATAAACGAAAATCCTAGGAGTCATATAGGTTATCATTCGCGCAACCTTAATTGTTTTCTTTAACTATTAACTGTTTCTAGGTGGCACCCACTACTAAAGCGGTCACTCGTAATTGAGAGTGTGTTTTAACCCTGGGTTTGAGCCCACTTCGCATCAAGCTTTTTTTCTCAGGAAAAAACTGTTCCAGCTCGGTCCTTCAATGGTCGATTAAAATTATTATAATTATGCATAAACTATAAAACATTGTAGGCCTACATGTATATACTAATGAAGAGTCTTCCTACATTGACTGCCGACTCAAACTGCAATACTGCCATCTGTATGATGATACTGAGAGTGCAAATGATTTTTACTGTACACTTTGGGTCCTCCTCCAGTGAATAACACACTGTATGTGACTAAGCAGATGATTATAAAAATGCATAAAATGTGGGCTTACATTTAGGTGTACAGGTCCATGTAATATAGCCTGCAATATGTTTATTAGGCGAAAGTAATGTGTTTGAGTGCAAGGCAGAAATTCCTTTTTATACATTTTCAAGCTGTTGGCTACCTCCCTTTTCAACACACTAACCCAATAGACTACATGTACATCCACATTTCAAAGGGTGGGGACTCATGTGCGTTTCAACCCCTCCAAATCAAATCAAACTTTATTTGTCACATGCGCCGTACACAAGACCACACTGCCAGGCCGTACGCACTACCCTCTGTAGCGCTTTACGGTCAGATGCCGAGCAGTTGCCATACAGCGATGCAACTGGTCAGAATGCTCTCGATGGTGCAGCTGTAGAACTTTTGAAGGTTCTGGGGACCCATGCTAAATCTTTTCAGCCTCCTGAAGGGGAAGGTGTTGTCGTGTCCTCTTCACGTCTGTCTTGGTGTGTTTGGACCATGATAGTTCATTGGTGACACCAAGGAACTTGAAACTCTCGACCCGCTCCATTACATCGATGTTAATGGGGGCCTGTTCGGTTCACCCTTTCCTGTAGTCCATGATCAGCTCCTTTGTCTTGCTCACATTGAAGGAGAGGTTGTTGTCCTGGCACCACACTGCCAGGTCTCTGACCTCCTCCCTATAGGCTGTCTCATCGTCGTCGGTGATCAGGCCTACCAATCAAATTTATTTATAAAGCCCTTCTTATTTCAGCTGATGTCACAAAGTGCTGTACAGAAACCCAGCCTAAAACCCCAAACAGCAAGCAATGCAGGTGTAGGAGCACTGTTGTGTCGTCAGCAAACTTAATGATGGTGTTGGAGTAGTGTTTGGCCACAGAGTTGTGGGTAAACAGAGAGTACAGGAGAGGACTAAGTACACACTCCTGAGGGGACCCAATGTTGAGGATTAGCGTGGCAGACATGTTGTTGCCTACCCTTACCACCTTGGGGCGGCCCGTCAGGAAGTCCAGGATCCAGTTGCAGATCATCCGACGAGCGTCCGATGAGCGTCAGGGCCGGTGTATTGGGATTCATTCTTAATCCTGTATTGACGCTTGGCTTGTTTGATGGTTCGTCTGAGGGCAAAGCGGGATTTCTTATAAGCGCCCGGATTAATGTCCCACTCCTTGAAAGCGGCAGCTCCAGCCTTTAGCTTGTTGCGATTTTGCCTGTAATCCATGGCTTCTGGTTGGGATATGTACGTACAGTCACTGTAGGGATGACGTCGTCAATTAATTCATTGATGAAGCCGATGACTGAGGTGGTATACTCCTCAATGCCATTGGATGAATCCTGAAACATATTCCAGCAAAACAGTCCTGTGGATTAGCATCCGTGTCATTTTACCAGAGTCACTGGTACTTCCTGCTGTAGATTTAGCTTGTAAGCAGGAATCAGGAGGCTATAATTATTGTCAGAATTATGCCACAATCTGAGTTAATTACATGAACTAGGCAAAACACAAAGAGCAATTTGAGCAGTCACTCAAATCAATCAATCAAATATATTTATAAAGCCTTTTTTACATCATCTGATCTCACAAAGTCCTGTAAAGAAACCCCAGCTAAAATGCCAAACAGCAATGCAGATGTGATAGCCAAGTTGGTTTGCTTATCAGAGCATAATGTTGGACTGATGTTAAGGACGATTCCATGATGTGGAATGTGTTGGAACACATCCCACAACGTCTCCAAATTGAACTGGTTGTGCCAGGATGTAATCACTGCCACTTGGTGAGGTTAGCAAAGGGCTAACGTGTGCCATGTTATTTTATGGGATCAGATTCAATTTAGTTTTCTGTCACATGCAAGTAAATCGACAATTACCTTTAAATGCATGCTTATGATCACAAGTATTATGGTCCCCATGCCTTTAGGTTGTGTGTGTGTGTAGTGTGTGTGTGCGTGTGTGTGTGTGTGTGTGTGTGTGTGTGTAACATGTGTTTGTTCTTGCATGTGACCACTAGAGGGGAGAATACAGCTTTTAAAAATGTCCAAACCTCCCAGTCGGGTGTGTGAGTGTTCATCTAAACAATGCTATTTCAATTCATCAGTGTGTGTGTGTGTGTGTGTATAGAAGGACCAATCACATGTTTGGACCTCAGGAAGAGTATCTGCTGCCTTGGCAGAGGATCCTAATACATTTACTAAAAGTGCTAGTCAGAGCAGGTGAAAGTAGGTAGACAGAGCAGGTAACAGTGGTGTAAGACAGAGGAGGTAACAGTAGTGTTAGACAAAACAGATAACAGTGGGTAGACAGAACAGGTAACAGTAGTGTAAGACAGAGGAGGTAACAGTGGTGTTAGACAAAACAGATAACAGTGGTGCTAGATAGAGCAGGTAACAGTGGGTAGACAGAGCAGGTAACAGTAGTGCTAGACAGAGCAGGTATCAATTGTGCGAGACAGAATAGGTAACAGTAGTTAGACAGAGCAGGTAACAGTAGTGCTAGACAGAGCAGGTAACAGTAGTTAGACAGAGCAGGTATCAATTGTGCTAGACAGAACAGGTAACAGTAGCTAGACAGAGCAGGTAACAGTAGTGTTAGACAGAACAGGTAACAGTAGTTAGACAGAGCAGGTAACAGTAGTGTTAGACAAAACAGATAACAGTGGGTAGACAGAGCCGGTAACAGTAGTGCTAGACAGAGCAGGTATCAATTGTGCGAGACAGAATAGGTAACAGTAGTTAGACAGAGCAGGTAACAGTAGTGCTAGACAGAGCAGGTAACAGTAGTTAGACAGAGCAGGTATCAATTGTGCTAGACAGAACAGGTAACAGTAGTTAGACAGAGCAGGTAACAGTAGTGTTAGACAGAACAGGTAACAGTAGTTAGACAGAGCAGGTAACAGTAGTGTTAGACAAAACAGATAACAGTGGGTAGACAGAGCCGGTAACAGTAGTGCTAGACAGAGCAGGTATCAATTGTGCTAGACAGAATAGGTAACAGTAGTTAGACAGAACAGGTAAGAGTAGTAAGACAGAGCAGGTATCAATTGTGCTAGACAGAACAGGTAACGGTAGTTAGACAGAGCAGGTAACAGAGGGTAGACAGAGCAGGGAACAGAGGGTAGACAGAGCAGGTAAAGGTGGTGCTAGACAGAGCAGGTAACAGTTGGTAGACAGAGCAGGTTTCAGTAGTGCTAGACAGAGCAGCTAACAGTGGTGCTAGACAGAGCAGGTAACAGTGGTGCTAGACAGAGCAGGTAACAGTGGTGCTAGACAGAGCAGGTAACAGTAGTGATAGACAGAGCAGCTAACAGTGGTGCTAGACAGAGCAGGTAACAGTAGCGCTAGACAGAGCAGGTAACAGTGGTGCTAGACAGAGCAGGTAACAGTGGTGCTAGACAGAGCAGGTAACAGTAGTGATAGACAGAGCAGGTAACAGTGGTGCTAGACAGAGCAGGTAACAGTGGTGCTAGACAGAGCAGGTAACAGTGGTGCTAGACAGAGCAGGTAACAGTGGTGCTAGACAGAGCAGGTAACAGTGGTGCTAGACAGAGGAGGTAACAGTAGTGCTAGACAGAACAGGTAACAGTAGTGATAGACAGAGCAGGTAACAGTAGTGATAGACAGAGCAGGTAACAGTGGTGCTAGATAGAGCAGGTAACAGTGGGTAGACAGAGCAGGGAACAGAAGTGCTAGACAGAGCAGGTATCAATTGTGCGAGACAGAATAGGTAACAGTAGTTAGACAGAGCAGGTAACAGTAGTGCTAGACAGAGCAGGTAACAGTAGTTAGACAGAGCAGGTAACAGTAGTGTTAGACAGAACAGGTAACAGTAGTTAGACAGAGCAGGTAACAGTAGTGTTAGACAAAACAGATAACAGTGGGTAGACAGAGCCGGTAACAGTAGTGCTAGACAGAGCAGGTATCAATTGTGCTAGACAGAATAGGTAACAGTAGTTAGACAGAACAGGTAAGAGTAGTAAGACAGAGCAGGTATCAATTGTGCTAGACAGAACAGGTAACGGTAGTTAGACAGAGCAGGTAACAGAGGGTAGACAGAGCAGGGAACAGAGGGTAGACAGAGCAGGCAAAGGTGGTGCTAGACAGAGCAGGTAACAGTAGTTAGACAGAGCAAGTAACAGTAGTGCTAGACAGAGCAGGTAACAGTAGTTAGACAGAGCAGGTATCAATTGTGCTAGACAGAAGAGGTAACAGTAGTTAGACAGAGCAGGTAACAGTAGTGTTAGACAGAACAGGTAACAGTAGTTAGACAGAGCAGGTAACAGTAGTGTTAGACAGAACAGGTAACAGTAGTTAGACAGAGCAGGTAACAGTAGTGTTAGACAAAACAGATAACAGTGGGTAGACAGAGCCGGTAACAGTAGTGCTAGACAGAGCAGGTATCAATTGTGCTAGACAGAATAGGTAACAGTAGTTAGACAGAACAGGTAAGAGTAGTAAGACAGAGCAGGTATCAATTGTGCTAGACAGAACAGGTAACGGTAGTTAGACAGAGCAGGTAACAGAGGGTAGACAGAGCAGGGAACAGAGGGTAGACAGAGCAGGGAACAGAGGGTAGACAGAGCAGCTAACAGTGGTGCTAGACAGAGCAGGTAACAGTAGTGCTAGACAGAGCAGGTAACAGTGGTGCTAGACAGAGCAGGTAACAGTGGTGCTAGACAGAGCAGGTAACAGTAGTGATAGACAGAGCAGGTAACAGTGGTGCTAGACAGAGCAGGTAACAGTGGTGTTAGACAGAGCAGGTAACAGTGGTGCTAGACAGAGCAGGTAACAGTGGTGCTAGACAGAGCAGGTAACAGTGGTGCTAGACAGAGCAGGTAACAGTGGTGCTAGACAGAGCAGGTAACAGTGGTGCTAGACAGAGCAGGTAACAGTAGTGATAGACAGAGCAGGTAACAGTGGTGCTAGATAGAGCAGGTAACAGTGGGTAGACAGAGCAGGGAACAGAAGTGCTAGACAGAGCAGGTAACAATGGTGCTAGACAAAGCAGGTAAGAGAGGTGCTAAACAAGTAACATTGGGTAGACTGAGCAGTTAACAGTGGTGCTTGATGAACCTATGTGAAATGGCTAGCTAGTTAGCGGTAGTGCGCTCCAATAGCGTTTCAATCGGTGACGTCACTTGCTCTGAGACCTTGAAGTAGTTGTTCATCTTGCTCTGCAAGGGCCGCAGCTTTTGTGGCGCGATGGCAAACCATGCTTCGAGGGTGGCTGTTGTTGATGTGTGCAGAGGGTCCCTGGATTGAGCACAGGTTGGGGTGAGGAGAGGGACGGAAGCTATACTGTTACATTGGTGCCGTGACCCGGATCAGAACAGGCAACAGTAGGTAGACTGGGTAGGTAACAGTGGTGCTAGACAGAGCAGGTAACAGTACTGCTAGACAGCACAGGTAACAGTGAGTAGACAGACCAGATAACAGTAGTGCTATACAGAGCAGGTAACAGTAGTGTTAGACAGAGCAGGTAACAGTAGTGCTAGACAGAGCAGGTAACAGTAGTTAGACAGAGCAGGTAACAGTAGTGCAAGACAGAAAAGGTAAAAGTGGGCAGACAGAACAGGTAACAGTGAGTAGACAGAGCAGGTAACAGTTGGTAGACAGAGCAGGTAACAGTAGTGATAGACAGAGCAGGTAACAGTAGAGATAGACAGAGCAGGTAACAGTGGTGCTAGACAGAGCAGGTAACAGTAGTGCTAGACAGAGCAGGTAACAGTAGTGCTAGACAGAGCAGGTAACAGTAGTGCTAGACAGAGCAGGTAACAGTGGTGCTAGACAGAGCAGGTAACAGTAGTGCTTGACAGAGCAGGTAACAGTAGTGATTGACAGAGCAGGTATCAGTAGTGATAGACAGAGCAGCTAACATCTGAGCATCTAACCGATCGCTGCAGCTGTACATGGTCTATTGGTAAATAGCCCACCCATTTTCACCTACCTCATCCCCATACTGTTTTTATTTATTTACTTTTCTACTCTTTGCACACCAATATCTCTACCTGTACATGACCATCTGATCATTTATCACTCCAGTGTTAATCTGCAAAATTGTAATTATTCGCCTACCTCCTCATGCCTTTTGCACACAATGTATATAAACTCCCCTTTTTTTCTACTGTGTTATTGACTTGTTAAATGTTCACTCCATGTGTAACTCTGTGTTGTCTGTTCACACTGCTATGCTTTATCTTGGCCAGGTCGCAGTTTCAAATGAGAACTTGTTCTCAACTAGCCTACCTGGTTAAATAAAGGTGAAATAAAAAATAATTAAAAAAAACAGTGGTGCTAGACAGAGCAGGTAACAGTGGTGCTAGACAGAGCAGGTAACAGTGGTGCTAGACAGAGCAGGTAACAGTGGTGCTAGACAGAGCAGGTAACAGTGGTGCTAGACAGAGCAGGTAACAGTAGTGCTAGACAGAGCAGGTAACAGTAGTGCTAGACAGAGCAGGTAACAGTGGTGCTAGACAGAGCAGGTAACAGTGGTGCTAGACAGAGCAGGTAACAGTGGTGCTAGACAGAGCAGGTAACAGTGGTGCTAGACAGAGCAGGTAACAGTGGTGCTAGACAGAGCAGGTAACAGTAGTGCTAGACAGAGCAGGTAACAGTAGTGCTTGACAGAGCAGGTAACAGTTGGTAGACCGAGCAGGTATCAGTAGTGATAGACAGAGCAGCTAACAGTGGTGCTAGAGAGAGCAGGTAACAGTAGCGCTAGACAGAATAAGTAACAGTGTGCTAGACAGAACAGGTAACAGTAGTGCCAGACAGAGCAGGTAACAGTGGTGCCAGACAGAGCAGGTAACAGTGGTGCCAGACAGAGCAGGTAACAGTGGTGCCAGACAGAGCAGGTAACAGTGGTGCCAGACAGAGCAGGTAACAGTGGTGCTAGACAGAACAGGTAACAGTGGTGCCAGACAGAGCAGGTAACAGTGGGTAGACAGAGCCGGTAACAGTAGTGCTAGACAGAGCAGGTATCAATTGTGCTAGACAGAATAGGTAACAGTAGTTAGACAGAACAGGTAAGAGTAGTAAGACAGAGCAGGTATCAATTGTGCTAGACAGAACAGGTAACGGTAGTTAGACAGAGCAGGTAACAGAGGGTAGACAGAGCAGGGAACAGAGGGTAGACAGAGCAGGTAAAGGTGGTGCTAGACAGAGCAGGTAACAGTAGTGGTAGACAGAGCAGGTAACAGTGGTGCTAGACAGAGCAGGTAACAGTAGTGCTAGACAGAGCAGGTAACAGTAGTGCTTGACAGAGCAGGTAACAGTTGGTAGACAGAGCAGGTATCAGTAGTGATAGACAGAGCAGCTAACAGTGGTGCTAGACAGAGCAGGTAACAGTAGCGCTAGACAGAGCAGGTAACAGTGGTGCTAGACAGAGCAGGTAACAGTGGTGCTAGACAGAGCAGGTAACAGTAGTGATAGACAGAGCAGGTAACAGCGGTGCTAGACAGAGCAGGTAACAGTGGTGCTAGACAGAGCAGGTAACAGTGGTGCTAGACAGAGCAGGTAACAGTGGTGCTAGACAGAGCAGGTAACAGTGGTGCTAGACAGAGGAGGTAACAGTAGTGCTAGACAGAACAGGTAACAGTAGTGATAGACAGAGCAGGTAACAGTAGTGATAGACAGAGCAGGTAACAGTGGTGCTAGATAGAGCAGGTAACAGTGGGTAGACAGAGCAGGGAACAGAAGTGCTAGACAGAGCAGGTATCAATTGTGCGAGACAGAATAGGTAACAGTAGTTAGACAGAGCAGGTAACAGTAGTGCTAGACAGAGCAGGTAACAGTAGTTAGACAGAGCAGGTAACAGTAGTGTTAGACAGAACAGGTAACAGTAGTTAGACAGAGCAGGTATCAGTAGTGTTAGACAAAACAGATAACAGTGGGTAGACAGAGCCGGTAACAGTAGTGCTAGACAGAGCAGGTATCAATTGTGCTAGACAGAATAGGTAACAGTAGTTAGACAGAACAGGTAAGAGTAGTAAGACAGAGCAGGTATCAATTGTGCTAGACAGAACAGGTAACGGTAGTTAGTCAGAGCAGGTAACAGAGGGTAGACAGAGCAGGGAACAGAGGGTAGACAGAGCAGGTAAAGGTGGTGCTAGACAGAGCAGGTAACAGTAGTTAGACAGAGCAAGTAACAGTAGTGCTAGACAGAGCAGGTAACAGTAGTTAGACAGAGCAGGTATCAATTGTGCTAGACAGAACAGGTAACAGTAGTTAGACAGAGCAGGTAACAGTAGTTAGACAGAGCAGGTAACAGTAGTGTTAGACAAAACAGATAACAGTGGGTAGACAGAGCAGGTAACAGTAGTGCTAGACAGAGCAGGTATCAATTGTGCTAGACAGAATAGGTAACAGTAGTTAGACAGAACAGGTAAGAGTAGTAAGACAGAGCAGGTATCAATTGTGCTAGACAGAACAGGTAACGGTAGTTAGACAGAGCAGGTAACAGGGGTAGACAGAGCAGGGAACAGAGGGTAGACAGAGCAGCTAACAGTGGTGCTAGACAGAGCAGGTAACAGTAGTGCTAGACAGAGCAGGTAACAGTGGTGCTAGACAGAGCAGGTAACAGTGGTGCTAGACAGAGCAGGTAACAGTAGTGATAGACAGAGCAGGTAACAGTGGTGCTAGACAGAGCAGGTAACAGTGGTGTTAGACAGAGCAGGTAACAGTGGTGCTAGACAGAGCAGGTAACAGTGGTGCTAGACAGAGCAGGTAACAGTGGTGCTAGACAGAGCAGGTAACAGTGGTGCTAGACAGAGCAGGTAACAGTGGTGCTAGACAGAGCAGGTAACAGTAGTGATAGACAGAGCAGGTAACAGTGGTGCTAGATAGAGCAGGTAACAGTGGGTAGACAGAGCAGGGAACAGAAGTGCTAGACAGAGCAGGTAACAATGGTGCTAGACAAAGCAGGTAAGAGAGGTGCTAAACAAGTAACATTGGGTAGACTGAGCAGTTAACAGTGGTGCTTGATGAACCTATGTGAAATGGCTAGCTAGTTAGCGGTAGTGCGCTCCAATAGCGTTTCAATCGGTGACGTCACTTGCTCTGAGACCTTGAAGTAGTTGTTCATCTTGCTCTGCAAGGGCCGCAGCTTTTGTGGCGCGATGGCAAACCATGCTTCGAGGGTGGCTGTTGTTGATGTGTGCAGAGGGTCCCTGGATTGAGCACAGGTTGGGGTGAGGAGAGGGACGGAAGCTATACTGTTACATTGGTGCCGTGACCCGGATCAGAACAGGCAACAGTAGGTAGACTGGGTAGGTAACAGTGGTGCTAGACAGAGCAGGTAACAGTACTGCTAGACAGCACAGGTAACAGTGAGTAGACAGACCAGATAACAGTAGTGCTATACAGAGCAGGTAACAGTAGTGTTAGACAGAGCAGGTAACAGTAGTGCTAGACAGAGCAGGTAACAGTAGTTAGACAGAGCAGGTAACAGTAGTGCAAGACAGAAAAGGTAAAAGTGGGCAGACAGAACAGGTAACAGTGAGTAGACAGAGCAGGTAACAGTTGGTAGACAGAGCAGGTAACAGTAGTGATAGACAGAGCAGGTAACAGTAGAGATAGACAGAGCAGGTAACAGTGGTGCTAGACAGAGCAGGTAACAGTAGTGCTAGACAGAGCAGGTAACAGTAGTGCTAGACAGAGCAGGTAACAGTAGTGCTAGACAGAGCAGGTAACAGTGGTGCTAGACAGAGCAGGTAACAGTAGTGCTTGACAGAGCAGGTAACAGTAGTGATTGACAGAGCAGGTATCAGTAGTGATAGACAGAGCAGCTAACATCTGAGCATCTAACCGATCGCTGCAGCTGTACATGGTCTATTGGTAAATAGCCCACCCATTTTCACCTACCTCATCCCCATACTGTTTTTATTTATTTACTTTTCTACTCTTTGCACACCAATATCTCTACCTGTACATGACCATCTAATCATTTATCACTCCAGTGTTAATCTGCAAAATTGTAATTATTCGCCTACCTCCTCATGCCTTTTGCACACAATGTATATAAACTCCCCTTTTTTCTACTGTGTTATTGACTTGTTAAATGTTCACTCCATGTGTAACTCTGTGTTGTCTGTTCACACTGCTATGCTTTATCTTGGCCAGGTCGCAGTTGCAAATGAGAACTTGTTCTCAACTAGCCTACCTGGTTAAATAAAGGTGAAATAAAAAATAATAAAAAAAAACAGTGGTGCTAGACAGAGCAGGTAACAGTGGTGCTAGACAGAGCAGGTAACAGTGGTGCTAGACAGAGCAGGTAACAGTAGTGCTAGACAGAGCAGGTAACAGTAGACAGTGTGGTGCTAGACAGAGCAGGTAACAGTGGTGCTAGACAGAGCAGGTAACAGTGGTGCTAGACAGAGCAGGTAACAGTGGTGCTAGACAGAGCAGGTAACAGTAGTGCTAGACAGAGCAGGTAACAGTGGTGCTAGACAGAGCAGGTAACAGTGGTGCTAGACAGAGCAGGTAACAGTGGTGCTAGACAGAGCAGGTAACAGTGGTGCTAGACAGAGCAGGTAACAGTGGTGCTAGACAGAGCAGGTAACAGTGGTGCTAGACAGAGCAGGTAACAGTAGTGCTTGACAGAGCAGGTAACAGTAGTGCTAGACAGAGCAGGTAACAGTAGTGCTAGACAGAGCAGGTAACAGTAGTGCTAGACAGAGCAGGTAACAGTAGTGCTTGACAGAGCAGGTAACAGTAGTGCTTGACAGAGCAGGTAACAGTGGTGCTAGACAGAGCAGGTAACAGTAGTGCTAGACAGAGCAGGTAACAGTAGTGCTTGACAGAGCAGGTAACAGTAGTGAGACCGACAGAGCAGTAGTAACAGTGGCTAACAGACAGAGCAGGTAACAGTAGTGCTAGACAGAATAAGTAACAGTGTGCTAGACAGAACAGGTAACAGTAGTGCCAGACAGAGCAGGTAACAGTGGTGCCAGACAGAGCAGGTAACAGTGGTGCCAGACAGAGCAGGTAACAGTGGTGCCAGACAGAGCAGGTAACAGTGGTGCCAGACAGAGCAGGTAACAGTGGTGCTAGACAGAACAGGTAACAGTGGTGCCAGACAGAGCAGGTAACAGTGGGTAGACAGAGCAATTGTAGTGCTAGACAGAGCAGGTATCAATTGTGCTAGACAGAATAGGTAACAGTAGTTAGACAGAACAGGTAAGAGTAGTAAGACAGAGCAGGTATCAATTGTGCTAGACAGAACAGGTAACGGTAGTTAGACAGAGCAGGTAACAGAGGGTAGACAGAGCAGGGAACAGAGGGTAGACAGAGCAGGTAAAGGTGGTGCTAGACAGAGCAGGTAACAGTTGGTAGACAGAGCAGGTAACAGTGGTGCTAGACAGAGCAGGTAACAGTAGTGCTAGACAGAGCAGGTAACAGTAGTGCTTGACAGAGCAGGTAACAGTTGGTAGACAGAGCAGGTATCAGTAGTGATAGACAGAGCAGCTAACAGTGGTGCTAGACAGAGCAGGTAACAGTAGCGCTAGACAGAGCAGGTAACAGTGGTGCTAGACAGAGCAGGTAACAGTGGTGCTAGACAGAGCAGGTAACAGTAGTGATAGACAGAGCAGGTAACAGCGGTGCTAGACAGAGCAGGTAACAGTGGTACTAGACAGAGCAGGTAACAGTGGTGCTAGACAGAGCAGGTAACAGTGGTGCTAGACAGAGCAGGTAACAGTGGTGCTAGACAGAGGAGGTAACAGTAGTGCTAGACAGAACAGGTAACAGTAGTGATAGACAGAGCAGGTAACAGTAGAGATAGACAGAGCAGGTAACAGTGGTGCTAGATAGAGCAGGTAACAGTGGGTAGACAGAGCAGGGAACAGAAGTGCTAGACAGAGCAGGTATCAATTGTACGAGACAGAATAGGTAACAGTAGTTAGACAGAGCAGGTAACAGTAGTGCTAGACAGAGCAGGTAACAGTAGTTAGACAGAGCAGGTAACAGTAGTGTTAGACAGAACAGGTAACAGTAGTTAGACAGAGCAGGTATCAGTAGTGTTAGACAAAACAGATAACAGTGGGTAGACAGAGCAGGTAACAGTAGTGCTAGACAGAGCAGGTATCAATTGTGCTAGACAGAATAGGTAACAGTAGTTAGACAGAACAGGTAAGAGTAGTAAGACAGAGCAGGTATCAATTGTGCTAGACAGAACAGGTAACGGTAGTTAGTCAGAGCAGGTAACAGAGGGTAGACAGAGCAGGGAACAGAGGGTAGACAGAGCAGGTAAAGGTGGTGCTAGACAGAGCAGGTAACAGTAGTTAGACAGAGCAAGTAACAGTAGTGCTAGACAGAGCAGGTAACAGTAGTTAGACAGAGCAGGTATCAATTGTGCTAGACAGAACAGGTAACAGTAGTTAGACAGAGCAGGTAACAGTAGTTAGACAGAGCAGGTAACAGTAGTGTTAGACAAAACAGATAACAGTGGGTAGACAGAGCCGGTAACAGTAGTGCTAGACAGAGCAGGTATCAATTGTGCTAGACAGAATAGGTAACAGTAGTTAGACAGAACAGGTAAGAGTAGTAAGACAGAGCAGGTATCAATTGTGCTAGACAGAACAGGTAACGGTAGTTAGACAGAGCAGGTAACAGAGGGTAGACAGAGCAGGGAACAGAGGGTAGACAGAGCAGCTAACAGTGGTGCTAGACAGAGCAGGTAACAGTAGTGCTAGACAGAGCAGGTAACAGTGGTGCTAGACAGAGCAGGTAACAGTGGTGCTAGACAGAGCAGGTAACAGTAGTGATAGACAGAGCAGGTAACAGTGGTGCTAGACAGAGCAGGTAACAGTGGTGTTAGACAGAGCAGGTAACAGTGGTGCTAGACAGAGCAGGTAACAGTGGTGCTAGACAGAGCAGGTAACAGTGGTGCTAGACAGAGCAGGTAACAGTAGTGCTAGACAGAGCAGGTAACAGTAGTGCTAGACAGAGCAGGTAACAGTGGTGCTAGACAGAGCAGGTAACAGTGGTGCTAGACAGAGCAGGTAACAGTGGTGCTAGACAGAGCAGGTAACAGTGGTGCTAGACAGAGCAGGTAACAGTGGTGCTAGACAGAGCAGGTAACAGTAGTGCTAGACAGAGCAGGTAACAGTAGTGCTTGACAGAGCAGGTAACAGTTGCTAGACCGAGCAGGTATCAGTAGTGATAGACAGAGCAGCTAACAGTGGTGCTAGAGAGAGCAGGTAACAGTAGCGCTAGACAGAATAAGTAACAGTGTGCTAGACAGAACAGGTAACAGTAGTGCCAGACAGAGCAGGTAACAGTGGTGCCAGACAGAGCAGGTAACAGTGGTGCCAGACAGAGCAGGTAACAGTGGTGCCAGACAGAGCAGGTAACAGTGGTGCCAGACAGAGCAGGTAACAGTGGTGCTAGACAGAACAGGTAACAGTGGTGCCAGACAGAGCAGGTAACAGTGGGTAGACAGAGCCGGTAACAGTAGTGCTAGACAGAGCAGGTATCAATTGTGCTAGACAGAATAGGTAACAGTAGTTAGACAGAACAGGTAAGAGTAGTAAGACAGAGCAGGTATCAATTGTGCTAGACAGAACAGGTAACGGTAGTTAGACAGAGCAGGTAACAGAGGGTAGACAGAGCAGGGAACAGAGGGTAGACAGAGCAGGTAAAGGTGGTGCTAGACAGAGCAGGTAACAGTAGTGGTAGACAGAGCAGGTAACAGTGGTGCTAGACAGAGCAGGTAACAGTAGTGCTAGACAGAGCAGGTAACAGTAGTGCTTGACAGAGCAGGTAACAGTTGGTAGACAGAGCAGGTATCAGTAGTGATAGACAGAGCAGCTAACAGTGGTGCTAGACAGAGCAGGTAACAGTAGCGCTAGACAGAGCAGGTAACAGTGGTGCTAGACAGAGCAGGTAACAGTGGTGCTAGACAGAGCAGGTAACAGTAGTGATAGACAGAGCAGGTAACAGCGGTGCTAGACAGAGCAGGTAACAGTGGTGCTAGACAGAGCAGGTAACAGTGGTGCTAGACAGAGCAGGTAACAGTGGTGCTAGACAGAGCAGGTAACTGTGGTGCTAGACAGAGGAGGTAACAGTAGTGCTAGACAGAACAGGTAACAGTAGTGATAGACAGAGCAGGTAACAGTAGTGATAGACAGAGCAGGTAACAGTGGTGCTAGATAGAGCAGGTAACAGTGGGTAGACAGAGCAGGGAACAGAAGTGCTAGACAGAGCAGGTATCAATTGTACGAGACAGAATAGGTAACAGTAGTTAGACAGAGCAGGTAACAGTAGTGCTAGACAGAGCAGGTAACAGTAGTTAGACAGAGCAGGTAACAGTAGTGTTAGACAGAACAGGTAACAGTAGTTAGACAGAGCAGGTATCAGTAGTGTTAGACAAAACAGATAACAGTGGGTAGACAGAGCCGGTAACAGTAGTGCTAGACAGAGCAGGTATCAATTGTGCTAGACAGAATAGGTAACAGTAGTTAGACAGAACAGGTAAGAGTAGTAAGACAGAGCAGGTATCAATTGTGCTAGACAGAACAGGTAACGGTAGTTAGTCAGAGCAGGTAACAGAGGGTAGACAGAGCAGGGAACAGAGGGTAGACAGAGCAGGTAAAGGTGGTGCTAGACAGAGCAGGTAACAGTAGTTAGACAGAGCAAGTAACAGTAGTGCTAGACAGAGCAGGTAACAGTAGTTAGACAGAGCAGGTATCAATTGTGCTAGACAGAACAGGTAACAGTAGTTAGACAGAGCAGGTAACAGTAGTTAGACAGAGCAGGTAACAGTAGTGTTAGACAAAACAGATAACAGTGGGTAGACAGAGCCGGTAACAGTAGTGCTAGACAGAGCAGGTATCAATTGTGCTAGACAGAATAGGTAACAGTAGTTAGACAGAACAGGTAAGAGTAGTAAGACAGAGCAGGTATCAATTGTGCTAGACAGAACAGGTAACGGTAGTTAGACAGAGAAGGTAACAGAGGGTAGACAGAGCAGGGAACAGAGGGTAGACAGAGCAGCTAACAGTGGTGCTAGACAGAGCAGGTAACAGTAGTGCTAGACAGAGCAGGTAACAGTGGTGCTAGACAGAGCAGGTAACAGTGGTGCTAGACAGAGCAGGTAACAGTAGTGATAGACAGAGCAGGTAACAGTGGTGCTAGACAGAGCAGGTAACAGTGGTGTTAGACAGAGCAGGTAACAGTGGTGCTAGACAGAGCAGGTAACAGTGGTGCTAGACAGAGCAGGTAACAGTGGTGCTAGACAGAGCAGGTAACAGTGGTGCTAGACAGAACAGGTAACAGTGGTGCTAGACAGAGCAGGTAACAGTAGTGATAGACAGAGCAGGTAACAGTGGTGCTAGACAGAGCAGGTAACAGTAGTGCTAGACAGAGCAGGTAACAGTAGTGCTAGACAGAGCAGGTAACAGTAGTGCTAGACAGAGCAGGTAACAGTGGTGCTAGACAGAGCAGGTAACAGTAGTGCTTGACAGAGCAGGTAACAGTAGTGATAGACAGAGCAGCTAACATCTGAGCAGCTAACCGATCGCTGCAGCTGTACATGGTCTATTGGTAAATAGCCCACCCATTTTCACCTACCTCATCCCCATACTGTTTTTATTTATTTACTTTTCTGCTCTTTGCACACCAATATCTCTACCTGTACATGACCATCTGATCATTTATCACTCCAGTGTTAATCTGCAAAATTGTAATTATTCGCCTACCTCCTCATGCCTTTTGCACACAATGTATATAAACTCCCCTTTTTTTCTACTGTGTTATTGACTTGTTAATTGTTCACTCCATGTGTAACTCTGTGTTGTCTGTTCACACTGCTATGCTTTATCTTGGCCAGGTCGCAGTTGCAAATGAGAACTTGTTCTCAACTAGCCTACCTGGTTAAATAAAGGTGAAATAAAAAATAATTAAAAAAAACAGTGGTGCTAGACAGAGCAGGTAACAGTGGTGCTAGACAGAGCAGGTAACAGTGGTGCTAGACAGAGCAGGTAACAGTGGTGCTAGACAGAGCAGGTAACAGTGGTGCTAGACAGAGCAGGTAACAGTAGTGCTAGACAGAGCAGGTAACAGTAGTGCTAGACAGAGCAGGTAACAGTGGTGCTAGACAGAGCAGGTAACAGTGGTGCTAGACAGAGCAGGTAACAGTGGTGCTAGACAGAGCAGGTAACAGTGGTGCTAGACAGAGCAGGTAACAGTGGTGCTAGACAGAGCAGGTAACAGTAGTGCTAGACAGAGCAGGTAACAGTGGTGCTAGACAGAGCAGGTAACAGTGGTGCTAGACAGAGCAGGTAACAGTGGTGCTAGACAGAGCAGGTAACAGTGGTGCTAGACAGAGCAGGTAACAGTAGTGCTAGACAGAGCAGGTAACAGTAGTGCTTGACAGAGCAGGTAACAGTTGGTAGACCGAGCAGGTATCAGTAGTGATAGACAGAGCAGCTAACAGTGGTGCTAGACAGAGCAGGTAACAGTAGTGCTAGACAGAGCAGGTAACAGTAGTGCTAGACAGAGCAGGTAACAGTGGTGCTAGACAGAGCAGGTAACAGTGGTGCTAGACAGAGCAGGTAACAGTGGTGCTAGACAGAGCAGGTAACAGTGGTGCTAGACAGAGCAGGTAACAGTGGTGCTAGACAGAGCAGGTAACAGTAGTGCTAGACAGAGCAGGTAACAGTAGTGCTTGACAGAGCAGGTAACAGTTGGTAGACCGAGCAGGTATCAGTAGTGATAGACAGAGCAGCTAACAGTGGTGCTAGAGAGCAGGTAACAGTAGCGCTAGACAGAATAAGTAACAGTGTGCTAGACAGAACAGGTAACAGTAGTGCCAGACAGAGCAGGTAACAGTGGTGCCAGACAGAGCAGGTAACAGTGGTGCCAGACAGAGCAGGTAACAGTGGTGCTAGACAGAACAGGTAACAGTGGTGCCAGACAGAGCAGGTAACAGTGGTGCCAGACAGAGCAGGTAACAGTGGTGCTAGACAGAACAGGTAACAGTAGTGATAGACCGAGCAGGTAACAGTGGTGCCAGACAGAGCAGGTAACAGTGGTGCCAGACAGAGCAGGTAACAGTAGTGATAGACAGAACAGGTAACAGTAGTGCTTGACAGAGCAGGTAACAGTTGGTAGACAGAGCAGGTAACAGTAGTGCTAGACAGAACAGGTAACAGTAGTGATAGACAGAGCAGGTAACAGTGGTGCTAGACAGAACAGGTAACAGTAGTGATAGACAGAGCAGGTAACAGTGGTGCTAGACAGAGCAGGTAACAGTAGTGCTTGACAGAGCAGGTAACAGTTGGTAGACAGAGCAGGTAACAGTAGTGCTAGACAGAATAAGTAACAGTAGTGATAGACAGAACAGGTAACAGTAGTGATAGACAGAGCAGGTAACAGTGGTGCTAGACAGAGCAGGTAACAGTGGTGCTAGACAGAACAGGTAACAGTAGTGATAGACAGAGCAGGTAACAGTGGTGCCAGACAGAGCTGTTAACAGTGGTGCCAGACAGAACAGGTAACAGTAGTGATAGACAGAACAGGTAACAGTAGTGCTTGACAGAGCAGGTAACAGTTGGTAGACAGAGCAGGTAACAGTAGTGCTAGACAGAATAAGTAACAGTAGTGATAGACAGAACAGGTAACAGTAGTGCTAGACAGAGCAGGTAACAGTGGTGCTAGACAGAGCAGGTAACAGTGGTGCTAGACAGAGCAGGTAACAGTGGTGCTAGACAGAGCAGGTAACAGTGGTGCTAGACAGAGCAGGTAACAGTGGTGCTAGACAGAGCAGGTAACAGTAGTGCTAGACAGAGCAGGTAACAGTAGTGCTTGACAGAGCAGGTAACAGTTGGTAGACCGAGCAGGTATCAGTAGTGATAGACAGAGCAGCTAACAGTAGTGCTAGACAGAGCAGGTAACAGTAGTTAGACAGAGCAGGTATCAATTGTGCTAGACAGAACAGGTAACAGTAGTTAGACAGAGCAGGTAACAGTAGTGTTAGTCAGAACAGGTAACAGTAGTTAGACAGAGCAGGTAACAGTAGTGTTAGACAAAACAGATAACAGTGGGTAGACAGAGCCGGTAACAGTAGTGCTAGACAGAGCAGGTATCAATTGTGCTAGACAGAATAGGTAACAGTAGTTAGACAGAACAGGTAAGAGTAGTAAGACAGAGCAGGTATCAATTGTGCTAGACAGAACAGGTAACGGTAGTTAGACAGAGCAGGTAACAGAGGGTAGACAGAGCAGGGAACAGAGGGTAGACAGAGCAGCTAACAGTGGTGCTAGACAGAGCAGGTAACAGTAGTGCTAGACAGAGCAGGTAACAGTGGTGCTAGACAGAGCAGGTAACAGTGGTGCTAGACAGAGCAGGTAACAGTAGTGATAGACAGAGCAGGTAACAGTGGTGCTAGACAGAGCAGGTAACAGTGGTGTTAGACAGAGCAGGTAACAGTGGTGCTAGACAGAGCAGGTAACAGTGGTGCTAGACAGAGCAGGTAACAGTGGTGCTAGACAGAGCAGGTAACAGTAGTGATAGACAGAGCAGGTAACAGTGGTGCTAGACAGAGCAGGTAACAGTAGTGCTAGACAGAGCAGGTAACAGTAGTGCTAGACAGAGCAGGTAACAGTAGTGCTAGACAGAGCAGGTAACAGTGGTGCTAGACAGAGCAGGTAACAGTAGTGCTTGACAGAGCAGGTAACAGTAGTGATAGACAGAGCAGCTAACATCTGAGCAGCTAACCGATCGCTGCAGCTGTACATGGTCTATTGGTAAATAGCCCACCCATTTTCACCTACCTCATCCCCATACTGTTTTTATTTATTTACTTTTCTGCTCTTTGCACACCAATATCTCTACCTGTACATGACCATCTGATCATTTATCACTCCAGTGTTAATCTGCAAAATTGTAATTATTCGCCTACCTCCTCATGCCTTTTGCACACAATGTATATAAACTCCCCTTTTTTTCTACTGTGTTATTGACTTGTTAATTGTTCACTCCATGTGTAACTCTGTGTTGTCTGTTCACACTGCTATGCTTTATCTTGGCCAGGTCGCAGTTGCAAATGAGAACTTGTTCTCAACTAGCCTACCTGGTTAAATAAAGGTGAAATAAAAAATAATTAAAAAAACAGTGGTGCTAGACAGAGCAGGTAACAGTGGTGCTAGACAGAGCAGGTAACAGTGGTGCTAGACAGAGCAGGTAACAGTGGTGCTAGACAGAGCAGGTAACAGTGGTGCTAGACAGAGCAGGTAACAGTAGTGCTAGACAGAGCAGGTAACAGTAGTGCTAGACAGAGCAGGTAACAGTGGTGCTAGACAGAGCAGGTAACAGTGGTGCTAGACAGAGCAGGTAACAGTGGTGCTAGACAGAGCAGGTAACAGTGGTGCTAGACAGAGCAGGTAACAGTGGTGCTAGACAGAGCAGGTAACAGTAGTGCTAGACAGAGCAGGTAACAGTGGTGCTAGACAGAGCAGGTAACAGTGGTGCTAGACAGAGCAGGTAACAGTGGTGCTAGACAGAGCAGGTAACAGTGGTGCTAGACAGAGCAGGTAACAGTAGTGCTAGACAGAGCAGGTAACAGTAGTGCTTGACAGAGCAGGTAACAGTTGGTAGACCGAGCAGGTATCAGTAGTGATAGACAGAGCAGCTAACAGTGGTGCTAGACAGAGCAGGTAACAGTAGTGCTAGACAGAGCAGGTAACAGTAGTGCTAGACAGAGCAGGTAACAGTGGTGCTAGACAGAGCAGGTAACCGTGGTGCTAGACAGAGCAGGTAACAGTGGTGCTAGACAGAGCAGGTAACAGTGGTGCTAGACAGAGCAGGTAACAGTGGTGCTAGACAGAGCAGGTAACAGTAGTGCTAGACAGAGCAGGTAACAGTAGTGCTTGACAGAGCAGGTAACAGTTGGTAGACCGAGCAGGTATCAGTAGTGATAGACAGAGCAGCTAACAATGGTGCTAGAGAGAGCAGGTAACAGTAGCGCTAGACAGAATAAGTAACAGTGTGCTAGACAGAACAGGTAACAGTAGTGCCAGACAGAGCAGGTAACAGTGGTGCCAGACAGAGCAGGTAACAGTGGTGCCAGACAGAGCAGGTAACAGTGGTGCTAGACAGAACAGGTAACAGTGGTGCCAGACAGAGCAGGTAACAGTGGTGCCAGACAGAGCAGGTAACAGTGGTGCAAGACAGAACAGGTAACAGTAGTGATAGACCGAGCAGGTAACAGTGGTGCCAGACAGAGCAGGTAACAGTGGTGCCAGACAGAGCAGGTAACAGTAGTGATAGACAGAACAGGTAACAGTAGTGCTTGACAGAGCAGGTAACAGTTGGTAGACAGAGCAGGTAACAGTAGTGCTAGACAGAACAGGTAACAGTAGTGATAGACAGAGCAGGTAACAGTGGTGCTAGACAGAACAGGTAACAGTAGTGATAGACAGAGCAGGTAACAGTGGTGCTAGACAGAGCAGGTAACAGTAGTGCTTGACAGAGCAGGTAACAGTTGGTAGACAGAGCAGGTAACAGTAGTGCTAGACAGAATAAGTAACAGTAGTGATAGACAGAACAGGTAACAGTAGTGATAGACAGAGCAGGTAACAGTGGTGCTAGACAGAGCAGGTAACAGTGGTGCTAGACAGAACAGGTAACAGTAGTGATAGACAGAGCAGGTAACAGTGGTGCCAGACAGAGCAGGTAACAGTGGTGCCAGACAGAACAGGTAACAGTAGTGATAGACAGAACAGGTAACAGTAGTGCTTGACAGAGCAGGTAACAGTTGGTAGACAGAGCAGGTAACAGTAGTGCTAGACAGAATAAGTAACAGTAGTGATAGACAGAACAGGTAACAGTAGTGCTAGACAGAGCAGGTAACAGTGGTGCTAGACAGAGCAGGTAACAGTGGTGCTAGACAGAGCAGGTAACAGTGGTGCTAGACAGAGCAGGTAACAGTGGTGCTAGACAGAGCAGGTAACAGTGGTGCTAGACAGAGCAGGTAACAGTAGTGCTAGACAGAGCAGGTAACAGTAGTGCTTGACAGAGCAGGTAACAGTTGGTAGACCGAGCAGGTATCAGTAGTGATAGACAGAGCAGCTAACAGTGGTGCTAGAGAGAGCAGGTAACAGTAGCGCTAGACAGAATAAGTAACAGTAGTGCCAGACAGAGCAGGTAACAGTGGTGCCAGACAGAGCAGGTAACAGTGGTGCCAGACAGAGCAGGTAACAGTGGTGCTAGACAGAACAGGTAACAGTGGTGCCAGACAGAGCAGGTAACAGTGGTGCCAGACAGAGCAGGTAACAGTGGTGCTAGACAGAACAGGTAACAGTAGTGATAGACAGAGCAGGTAACAGTGGTGCCAGACAGAGCAGGTAACAGTGGTGCCAGACAGAGCAGGTAACAGTGGTGCCAGACAGAGCAGGTAACAGTGGTGCTAGACAGAACAGGTAACAGTAGTGATAGACCGAGCAGGTAACAGTGGTGCCAGACAGAGCAGGTAACAGTGGTGCCAGACAGAGCAGGTAACAGTAGTGATAGACAGAACAGGTAACAGTAGTGCTTGACAGAGCAGGTAACAGTTGGTAGACAGAGCAGGTAACAGTAGTGCTAGACAGAACAGGTAACAGTAGTGATAGACAGAGCAGGTAACAGTGGTGCTAGACAGAACAGGTAACAGTAGTGATAGACAGAGCAGGTAACAGTGGTGCTAGACAGAGCAGGTAACAGTAGTGCTTGACAGAGCAGGTAACAGTTGGTAGACAGAGCAGGTAACAGTAGTGCTAGACAGAATAAGTAACAGTAGTGATAGACAGAACAGGTAACAGTAGTGATAGACAGAGCAGGTAACAGTGGTGCTAGACAGAGCAGGTAACAGTGGTGCTAGACAGAACAGGTAACAGTAGTGATAGACAGAGCAGGTAACAGTGGTGCCAGACAGAGCAGGTAACAGTGGTGCCAGACAGAACAGGTAACAGTAGTGATAGACAGAACAGGTAACAGTAGTGCTTGACAGAGCAGGTAACAGTTGGTAGACAGAGCAGGTAACAGTAGTGCTAGACAGAATAAGTAACAGTAGTGATAGACAGAACAGGTAACAGTAGTGCTAGACAGAGCAGGTAACAGTGGTGCTAGACAGAGCAGGTAACAGTGGTGCTAGACAGAGCAGGTAACAGTGGTGCTAGACAGAGCAGGTAACAGTGGTGCTAGACAGAGCAGGTAACAGTGGTGCTAGACAGAGCAGGTAACAGTAGTGCTAGACAGAGCAGGTAACAGTAGTGCTTGACAGAGCAGGTAACAGTTGGTAGACCGAGCAGGTATCAGTAGTGATAGACAGAGCAGCTAACAGTGGTGCTAGAGAGAGCAGGTAACAGTAGCGCTAGACAGAATAAGTAACAGTGTGCTAGACAGAACAGGTAACAGTAGTGCCAGACAGAGCAGGTAACAGTGGTGCCAGACAGAGCAGGTAACAGTGGTGCCAGACAGAGCAGGTAACAGTGGTGCTAGACAGAACAGGTAACAGTGGTGCCAGACAGAGCAGGTAACAGTGGTGCCAGACAGAGCAGGTAACAGTGGTGCTAGACAGAACAGGTAACAGTAGTGATAGACAGAGCAGGTAACAGTGGTGCCAGACAGAGCAGGTAACAGTGGTGCCAGACATAGCAGGTAACAGTGGTGCTAGACAGAACAGGTAACAGTGGTGCTAGACAGAACAGGTAACAGTAGTGATAGACAGAGCAGGTAACAGTGGTGCCAGACAGAGCAGGTAACAGTGGTGCTAGACAGAACAGTTAACAGTAGTGATAGACAGAACAGGTAACAGTAGTGCTTGACAGAGCAGGTAACAGTTGGTAGACAGAGCAGGTAACAGTAGTGCTAGACAGAATAAGTAACAGTAGTGATAGACAGAACAGGTAACAGTAGTGATAGACAGAGCAGGTAACAGTGGTGCTAGACAGAACAGGTAACAGTAGTGATAGACAGAGCAGGTAACAGTGGTGCCAGACAGAGCAGGTAACAGTGGTGCCAGACAGAACAGGTAACAGTAGAGATAGACAGAACAGGTAACAGTACTGCTTGACAGAGCAGGTAACAGTTGGTAGACAGAGCAGGTAACAGTAGTGCTAGACAGAATAAGTAACAGTAGTGATAGACAGAACAGGTAACAGTAGTGATAGACAGAGCAGGTAACAGTGGTGCTAGACAGAACAGGTAACAGTAGTGATAGACAGAGCAGGTAACAGTGGTGCTAGACAGAGCAGGTAACAGTAGTGCTTGACAGAGCAGGTAACAGTTGGTAGACAGAGCAGGTAACAGTAGTGCTAGACAGAACAAGTAACAGTAGTGATAGACAGAACAGGTAACAGTAGTGATAGACAGAGCAGGTAACAGTGGTGCTAGACAGAACAGGTAACAGTAGTGATAGACAGAGCAGGTAACAGTAGTGCTAGACAGAATAAGTAACAGTAGTGATAGACAGAACAGGTAACAGTAGTGCTAGACAGAGCAGGTAACAGTGGTGCTAGACAGAGCAGGTAACAGTGGTGCTAGACAGAGCAGGTAACAGTGGTGCTAGACAGAGCAGGTAACAGTGGTGCTAGACAGAGCAGGTAACAGTGGTGCTAGACAGAGCAGGTAACAGTAGTGCTAGACAGAGCAGGTAACAGTAGTGCTTGACAGAGCAGGTAACAGTTGGTAGACCGAGCAGGTATCAGTAGTGATAGACAGAGCAGCTAACAGTGGTGCTAGAGAGAGCAGGTAACAGTAGCGCTAGACAGAATAAGTAACAGTGTGCTAGACAGAACAGGTAACAGTGGTGCCAGACAGAGCAGGTAACAGTGGTGCCAGACAGAGCAGGTAACAGTGGTGCTAGACAGAACAGGTAACAGTGGTGCTAGACAGAACAGGTAACAGTAGTGATAGACAGAGCAGGTAACAGTGGTGCCAGACAGAGCAGGTAACAGTGGTGCTAGACAGAACAGGTAACAGTAGTGATAGACAGAATAGGTAACAGTAGTGCTTGACAGAGCAGGTAACAGTTGGTAGACAGAGCAGGTAACAGTAGTGCTAGACAGAACAGGTAACAGTAGTGATAGACAGAGCAGGTAACAGTGGTGCTAGACAGAACAGGTAACAGTAGTGATAGACAGAGCAGGTAACAGTGTTGCTAGACAGAGCAGGTAACAGTAGTGCTTGACAGAGCAGGTAACAGTTGGTAGACAGAGCAGGTAACAGTAGTGCTAGACAGAATAAGTAACAGTAGTGATAGACAGAACAGGTAACAGTAGTGATAGACAGAGCAGGTAACAGTGGTGCTAGACAGAGCAGGTAACAGTGGTGCTAGACAGAACAGGTAACAGTAGTGATAGACAGAGCAGGTAACAGTGGTGCCAGACAGAGCAGGTAACAGTGGTGCCAGACAGAACAGGTAACAGTAGTGATAGACAGAACAGGTAACAGTAGTGCTTGACAGAGCAGGTAACAGTTGGTAGACAGAGCAGGTAACAGTAGTGCTAGACAGAATAAGTAACAGTAGTGATAGACAGAACAGGTAACAGTAGTGCTAGACAGAGCAGGTAACAGTGGTGCTAGACAGAGCAGGTAACAGTGGTGCTAGACAGAGCAGGTAACAGTGGTGCTAGACAGAGCAGGTAACAGTGGTGCTAGACAGAGCAGGTAACAGTGGTGCTAGACAGAGCAGGTAACAGTAGTGCTAGACAGAGCAGGTAACAGTAGTGCTTGACAGAGCAGGTAACAGTTGGTAGACCGAGCAGGTATCAGTAGTGATAGACAGAGCAGCTAACAGTGGTGCTAGAGAGAGCAGGTAACAGTAGCGCTAGACAGAATAAGTAACAGTGTGCTAGACAGAACAGGTAACAGTAGTGCCAGACAGAGCAGGTAACAGTGGTGCCAGACAGAGCAGGTAACAGTGGTGCCAGACAGAGCAGGTAACAGTGGTGCTAGACAGAACAGGTAACAGTGGTGCCAGACAGAGCAGGTAACAGTGGTGCCAGACAGAGCAGGTAACAGTGGTGCTAGACAGAACAGGTAACAGTAGTGATAGACAGAGCAGGTAACAGTGGTGCCAGACAGAGCAGGTAACAGTGGTGCCAGACAGAGCAGGTAACAGTGGTGCTAGACAGAACAGGTAACAGTGGTGCTAGACAGAACAGGTAACAGTAGTGATAGACAGAGCAGGTAACAGTGGTGCCAGACAGAGCAGGTAACAGTGGTGCTAGACAGAACAGGTAACAGTAGTGATAGACAGAACAGGTAACAGTAGTGATAGACAGAGCAGGTAACAGTTGGTAGACAGAGCAGGTAACAGTAGTGCTAGACAGAACAGGTAACAGTAGTGAAAGACAGAGCAGGTAACAGTGGTGCTAGACAGAACAGGTAACAGTAGTGATAGACAGAGCAGGTAACAGTGGTGCTAGACAGAGCAGGTAACATTAGTGCTTGACAGAGCAGGTAACAGTTGGTAGACAGAGCAGGTAACAGTAGTGCTAGACAGAATAAGTAACAGTAGTGATAGACAGAACAGGTAACAGTAGTGATAGACAGAGCAGGTAACAGTGGTGCTAGACAGAACAGGTAACAGTAGTGATAGACAGAGCAGGTAACAGTGGTGCCAGACAGAGCAGGTAACAGTGGTGCCAGACAGAACAGGTAACAGTAGTGATAGACAGAACAGGTAACAGTAGTGCTTGACAGAGCAGGTAACAGTTGGTAGACAGAGCAGGTAACAGTAGTGCTAGACAGAATAAGTAACAGTAGTGATAGACAGAACAGGTAACAGTAGTGATAGACAGAGCAGGTAACAGTGGTGCTAGACAGAACAGGTAACAGTAGTGATAGACAGAGCAGGTAACAGTGGTGCTAGACAGAGCAGGTAACAGTAGTGCTTGACAGAGCAGGTAACAGTTGGTAGACAGAGCAGGTAACAGTAGTGCTAGACAGAACAAGTAACAGTAGTGATAGACAGAACAGGTAACAGTAGTGATAGACAGAGCAGGTAACAGTGGTGCTAGACAGAACAGGTAACAGTAGTGATAGACAGAGCAGGTAACAGTAGTGCTAGACAGAATAAGTAACAGTAGTGATAGACAGAACAGGTAACAGTAGTGCTAGACAGAGCAGTAGGTAACAGTGGTGCTAGACAGAGCAGGTAACAGTGGTGCTAGACAGAGCAGGTAACAGTGGTGCTAGACAGAGCAGGTAACAGTGGTGCTAGACAGAGCAGGTAACAGTGGTGCTAGACAGAGCAGGTAACAGTGGTGCTAGACAGAGCAGGTAACAGTAGTGCTTGACAGAGCAGGTAACAGTTGGTAGACCGAGCAGGTATCAGTAGTGATAGACAGAGCAGCTAACAGTGGTGCTAGAGAGAGCAGGTAACAGTAGCGCTAGACAGAATAAGTAACAGTGTGCTAGACAGAACAGGTAACAGTAGTGCCAGACAGAGCAGGTAACAGTGGTGCCAGACAGAGCAGGTAACAGTGGTGCCAGACAGAGCAGGTAACAGTTGTGCTAGACAGAACAGGTAACAGTGGTGCCAGACAGAGCAGGTAACAGTGGTGCTAGACAGAACAGGTAACAGTAGTGATAGACAGAGCAGGTAACAGTGGTGCCAGACAGAGCAGGTAACAGTGGTGCCAGACAGAGCAGGTAACAGTGGTGCTAGACAGAACAGGTAACAGTGGTGCTAGACAGAACAGGTAACAGTAGTGATAGACAGAGCAGGTAACAGTAGTGCTAGACAGAGCAGGTAACAGTAGTGCTTGACAGAGCAGGTAACAGTTGGTAGACCGAGCAGGTATCAGTAGTGATAGACAGAGCAGCTAACAGTGGTGCTAGAGAGAGCAGGTAACAGTAGCGCTAGACAGAATAAGTAACAGTGTGCTAGACAGAACAGGTAACAGTAGTGCCAGACAGAGCAGGTAACAGTGGTGCCAGACAGAGCAGGTAACAGTGGTGCCAGACAGAGCAGGTAACAGTGGTGCCAGACAGAGCAGGTAACAGTGGTGCCAGACAGAGCAGGTAACAGTGGTGCTAGACAGAACAGGTAACAGTAGTGATAGACAGAGCAGGTAACAGTTGTGCCAGACAGAGCAGGTAACAGTGGTGCCAGACAGAGCAGGTAACAGTGGTGCTAGACAGAACAGGTAACAGTGGTGCTAGACAGAACAGGTAACAGTAGTGATAGACAGAGCAGGTAACAGTGGTGCCAGACAGAGCAGGTAACAGTGGTGCTAGACAGAACAGGTAACAGTAGTGATAGACAGAACAGGTAACAGTAGTGCTTGACAGAGCAGGTAACAGTTGGTAGACAGAGCAGGTAACAGTAGTGCTAGACAGAACAGGTAACAGTAGTGATAGACAGAGCAGGTAACAGTGGTGCTAGACAGAACAGGTAACAGTAGTGATAGACAGAGCAGGTAACAGTGGTGCTAGACAGAGCAGGTAACAGTAGTGCTTGACAGAGCAGGTAACAGTTGGTAGACAGAGCAGGTAACAGTAGTGCTAGACAGAATAAGTAACAGTAGTGATAGACAGAACAGGTAACAGTAGTGATAGACAGAGCAGGTAACAGTGGTGCTAGACAGAACAGGTAACAGTAGTGATAGACAGAGCAGGTAACAGTGGTGCCAGACAGAGCAGGTAACAGTGGTGCCAGACAGAACAGGTAACAGTAGTGATAGACAGAACAGGTAACAGTAGTGCTTGACAGAGCAGGTAACAGTTGGTAGACAGAGCAGGTAACAGTAGTGCTAGACAGAATAAGTAACAGTAGTGATAGACAGAACAGGTAACAGTAGTGATAGACAGAGCAGGTAACAGTGGTGCTAGACAGAACAGGTAACAGTAGTGATAGACAGAGCAGGTAACAGTGGTGCTAGACAGAGCAGGTAACAGTAGTGCTTGACAGAGCAGGTAACAGTTGGTAGACAGAGCAGGTAACAGTAGTGCTAGACAGAACAGGTAACAGTAGTGATAGACAGAGCAGGTAACAGTGGTGCTAGACAGAACAGGTAACAGTAGTGATAGACAGAACAGGTAACAGTAGTGATAGACAGAGCAGGTAACAGTGGTGCTAGACAGAGCAGGTAACAGTGGTGCTAGACAGAGCAGGTAACAGTGGTGCTAGACAGAGCAGGTAACAGTGGTGCTAGACAGAGGAGGTAACAGTAGTGCTAGACAGAACAGGTAACAGTAGTGATAGAAAGAGCAGGTAGCACTGGTGCTAGATAGAGCAGGTAACAGTAGTGCTAGACAGAGCAGGTAACAGTGGGTAGACAGAGCAGGTAACAGTAGTCCTAGACAGAGCAGGTAACAGTGGGTAGACAGAGCAGGTAACAGTGGGTAGACAGAGAGATAACAGTAGTCCTAGACTGAGCAGGTAACAGTGGGTAGACAGAGCAGGTAACAGTGGGTAGACAGAGCAGGTAACAGTGGGTAGACAGAGCAGGTAACAGTGGTGCTAGACAGAGCAGGTTACAGTAGTGCTAGATAGAGCAGGTAACAGTGGTGCTAGACAGAGCAGGTAACAGTGGTGCTAGACAGAGCAGGTAACAGTGGTGCTAGACAGAGCAGGTAACAGTGGTGCTAGACAGAGCAGGTAACAGTGGTGCTAGACAGAGCAGGTAACAGTAGTGCTAGACAGAGCAGGTAACAGTAGTGCTTGACAGAGCAGGTAACAGTTGGTAGACCGAGCAGGTATCAGTAGTGATAGACAGAGCAGCTAACAGTGGTGCTAGAGAGAGCAGGTAACAGTAGCGCTAGACAGAATAAGTAACAGTGTTCTAGACAGAACAGGTAACAGTAGTGCCAGACAGAGCAGGTAACAGTGGTGCCAGACAGAGCAGGTAACAGTGGTGCCAGACAGAGCAGGTAACAGTGGTGCCTGACAGATCAGGTAACAGTGGTGCCAGACAGAGCAGGTAACAGTGGTGCCAGACAGAGCAGGTAACAGTGGTGCCAGACAGAACAGGTAACAGTGGTGCCAGACAGAGCAGGTAACAGTGGTGCCAGACAGAGCAGGTAACAGTGGTGCTAGACAGAACAGGTAACAGTAGTGATAGACAGAGCAGGTAACAGTGGTGCCAGACAGAGCAGGTAACAGTGGTGCCAGACAGAGCAGGTAACAGTGGTGCCAGACAGAGCAGGTAACAGTGGTGCTAGACAGAACAGGTAACAGTAGTGCTTGACAGAGCAGGTAACAGTTGGTAGACAGAGCAGGTAACAGTAGTGCTAGACAGAACAGGTAACAGTAGTGATAGACAGAGCAGGTAACAGTGGTGCTAGACAGAACAGGTAACAGTAGTGATAGACAGAGCAGGTAACAGTGGTGCTAGACAGAGCAGGTAACAGTAGTGCTTGACAGAGCAGGTAACAGTTGGTAGACAGAGCAGGTAACAGTAGTGCTAGACAGAATAAGTAACAGTAGTGATAGACAGAACAGGTAACAGTAGTGATAGACAGAGCAGGTAACAGTGGTGCTAGACAGAACAGGTAACAGTAGTGATAGACAGAGCAGGTAACAGTGGTGCCAGACAGAGCAGGTAACAGTGGTGCCAGACAGAACAGGTAACAGTAGTGATAGACAGAACAGGTAACAGTAGTGCTTGACAGAGCAGGTAACAGTGGTGCTAGACAGAGCAGGTAACAGTAGTGCTTGACAGAGCAGGTAACAGTTGGTAGACAGAGCAGGTAACAGTAGTGCTAGACAGAATAAGTAACAGTAGTGATAGACAGAACAGGTAACAGTAGTGATAGACAGAGCAGGTAACAGTGGTGCTAGACAGAACAGGTAACAGTAGTGATAGACAGAACAGGTAACAGTAGTGATAGACAGAGCAGGTAACAGTGGTGCTAGACAGAGCAGGTAACAGTGGTGCTAGACAGAGCAGGTAACAGTGGTGCTAGACAGAGCAGGTAACAGTGGTGCTAGACAGAGGAGGTAACAGTAGTGCTAGACAGAACAGGTAACAGTAGTGATAGAAAGAGCAGGTAACACTGGTGCTAGATAGAGCAGGTAACAGTAGTGCTAGACAGAGCAGGTAACAGTGGGTAGACAGAGCAGGTAACAGTAGTCCTAGACAGAGCAGGTAACAGTGGGTAGACAGAGCAGGTAACAGTGGGTAGACAGAGAGATAACAGTAGTCCTAGACTGAGCAGGTAACAGTGGGTAGACAGAGCAGGTAACAGTGGGTAGACAGAGCAGGTAACAGTGGGTAGACAGAGCAGGTAACAGTGGGTAGACAGAGCAGGTAACAGTGGGTAGACTGAGCAGGTAACAGTGGGTAGACAGAGCAGGTAACAGTGGGTAGACAGAGCAGGTAACAGTGGGTAGACAGAGCAGGTAACAGTGGTGCTAGACAGAGCAGGTAACAGTGGTTAGACAGAGCAGTTAACAGTGGGTAGACAGAGCAGATAACAGTGGGTAGACAGAGCAGGTAACAGTAGCGCTAGACAGAATAAGTAACAGTGTTCTAGACAGAACAGGTAACAGTAGTGCCAGACAGAGCAGGTAACAGTGGTGCCAGACAGAGCAGGTAACAGTGGTGCCAGACAGAGCAGGTAACAGTGGTGCCTGACAGAGCAGGTAACAGTGGTGCCAGACAGAGCAGGTAACAGTGGTGCCAGACAGAGCAGGTAACAGTGGTGCCAGACAGAACAGGTAACAGTGGTGCCAGACAGAGCAGGTAACAGTGGTGCCAGACAGAGCAGGTAACAGTGGTGCTAGACAGAACAGGTAACAGTAGTGATAGACAGAGCAGGTAACAGTGGTGCCAGACAGAGCAGGTAACAGTGGTGCCAGACAGAGCAGGTAACAGTGGTGCTAGACAGAACAGGTAACAGTAGTGATAGACAGAACAGGTAACAGTAGTGATAGACAGAGCAGGTAACAGTGGTGCCAGACAGAGCAGGTAACAGTGGTGCTAGACAGAACAGGTAACAGTAGTGATAGACAGAACAGGTAACAGTAGTTCTTGACAGAGCAGGTAACAGTTGGTAGACAGAGCAGGTAACAGTAGTGCTAGACAGAACAGGTAACAGTAGTGATAGACAGAGCAGGTAACAGTGGTGCTAGACAGAACAGGTAACAGTAGTGATAGACAGAGCAGGTAACAGTGGTGCTAGACAGAGCAGGTAACAGTAGTGCTTGACAGAGCAGGTAACAGTTGGTAGACAGAGCAGGTAACAGTAGTGCTAGACAGAATAAGTAACAGTAGTGATAGACAGAACAGGTAACAGTAGTGATAGACAGAGCAGGTAACAGTGGTGCTAGACAGAACAGGTAACAGTAGTGATAGACAGAGCAGGTAACAGTGGTGCCAGACAGAGCAGGTAACAGTGGTGCCAGACAGAACAGGTAACAGTAGTGATAGACAGAACAGGTAACAGTAGTGCTTGACAGAGCAGGTAACAGTTGGTAGACAGAGCAGGTAACAGTAGTGCTAGACAGAATAAGTAACAGTAGTGATAGACAGAACAGGTAACAGTAGTGATAGACAGAGCAGGTAACAGTGGTGCTAGACAGAACAGGTAACAGTAGTGATAGACAGAGCAGGTAACAGTGGTGCTAGACAGAGCAGGTAACAGTAGTGCTTGACAGAGCAGGTAACAGTGGGTAGACAGAGCAGGTAACAGTGGGTAGACAGAGAGATAACAGTAGTCCTAGACTGAGCAGGTAACAGTGGGTAGACAGAGCAGGTAACAGTGGGTAGACAGAGCAGGTAACAGTGGGTAGACAGAGCAGGTAACAGTGGGTAGACAGAGCAGGTAACAGTGGGTAGACTGAGCAGGTAACAGTGGGTAGACAGAGCAGGTAACAGTGGGTAGACTGAGCAGGTAACAGTGGGTAGACAGAGCAGGTAACAGTGGTGCTAGACAGAGCAGGTAACAGTGGGTAGACAGAGCAGTTAACAGTGGGTAGACAGAGCAGATAACAGTGGGTAGACAGAGCAGGTAACAGTGGTGCTAGACAGAGCAGGTAACAGTGGGTAGACAGAGCAGGTAACAGTGGGTAGACAGAGCAGGTAACAGTGGTGCTAGACAGAGCAGGTAACAGTGGGTAGACAGAGCAGGTAACAGTGGGTAGACAGAGCAGATAACAGTGGGTAGACTACAGTGAGGTACTCTGTCCTGTCGGTCTGTCTGTCTGTGTGTGGCTGGGGGTTAGTGACCACAGCTAAAGACAAACACAAAGTCCCAGAACGATTGCTATGCGTGTGTGTGTTTGTGTGCCTGGGAGAAGCTCTCTCTGTGATGGTTTACAGAGACAGAATGGGGACGTCACAAGTTAGTGTCATGTCTTGTTATGTCTGTTCCTGTCCTTTCTCTTCATTCTCTCTCTCTGCTGGTCTTTTTAGGTTACCTTCTCTGTCTCTCATCCTTCAGCTGTTCTACATTTCCCCTAACTAGCTCATTCTCTCTTTCCCCACCTGTTCTCTCTTCCCCCTCTGATTAGGTCTCTATTTCTTTCTCTGTTCCTGCTACTTTCAGTGTCTGATTCTTGTTTGTGTTTTTTGATGCCAGAAGCAAGCTGTCGTCTCGTTTGCTTCCACCTTGTCCTGTCCTGTCGGAGTCTGCCTGGCAGGAGCATCCTGCACTATACTAACGTTCTTTTTGTTCCGCTGACAACGTTGGAAGAGGATTTATGCCATTCCTGTATTTTCATTAAAGAACTCTGTTTTCTGTTAAAACCGCTTTTGGGTCTTCACTCAAGTTCATAACAGAAGAATCAGACCAAGAATGGACCCAGCGGCTCCGGACCCTTTTCACTCCGCCGTCGAGATCCAGGGAGCGTGCTAGGCAGACACAAGGAGGAATTGTCTGCTGCTCAACATGCCGTTGAGACCCTGGCCGTCCAAGTCTCCGACCTCACAAGACAGGTTCACCAACTCCACCTCGATCCACGCCCACTTCCAGGGTTTCCGAGTCTCCGGAGCCCAGGATCAACAACCCGCCGTGTTACTCTGGGGAGCCCACTGAGTGCCGCTCATTCCTCACTCAGTGTGATGTGGTGTTCTCTCTCCAGCCCAACACTTACTCCAGGAGCGCAGCCCGCATCGCCTCGTCATTTCTCTCCTTACCGGACGGGCGCGTGAGTGGGGCACGGCAGTCTGGGAGGCGAGGCTGAGTGTATTAACCAGTATCAGGACTTTAAGGAGGAGATGATACGGGTTTTTGACTGTTCTGTTTTTGGCGAGGAGGCTTCCAGGGCCCTGTCTTCCCTATGTCAGGGGAATAGATCCATAACGGATTATTCTATTGAGTTTCGCACTCTCGCTGCCTCTAGTGACTGGAACGAGCCGGCTTTGCTCGCTCGTTTTCTGGAGGGTCTCCACGTCGAGGTTAAGGATGAGATCCTCTCCCGGGAGGTTCCTTCCAGTCTGGACTCCTTAATAGCTCTCGCTATTCGCATAGAGCGACGGTTTGATCTTCGTCGCCGAGCTCGTGGAAAGGAGCTCACGTTCTCCGTTGCTCCCCTCTCCACATCACTGCCACCTGCCGCATCACTACCACCCTCCTCCGCCGGCTCGGATGCTGAGCCTATGCAGCTGGGGGTATTCGCATCTCGGCCAAGGAGAGGAACGGAGAATCTGTCGCCTCTGTCTCTACTGCGGCTCCGCTGGTCATTTTGTCACCTCATGTCAGTAAAAGCCAGAGCTCATCAGTAAGAGGAGGGCTACTGGTGAGCGCAACTACTCAGGCCTCTCCTTCTGGATCACGCACTACCTTTCCGGTCCATCTCCGCTGGCCCGGTTCATCTGCTTCCTGCAGTGCCTTGATAGACTCTGGGGCGGAGGGCTGTTTTATGGACGAGACCTGGGCTCGGGAACATGACATTCCTCTCAGACAGTTAGGGGAGCCCAGGGCCTTGTTCGCTTTAGATGGTAGTTCTCTCCCCAAGATTCAGCGTGAGACGCTGCCTTTAACCCTCACTGTCTCTGGTAATCATAGCGAAACCATTTCTTTTTAATTTTTCGTTCACCTTTTACACCTGTTGTTTTGGGTCATCCCTGGCTAGTGCGCCATAACCTTTCTATTAATTGGTCTAGTAATACTATCCTATCCTGGAATGTTTCTTGTCATGTAACCTGTTTAATGTCTGCTATCCCTCCTGTTTCCTCTGTCTCTTCTTCACAGGAGGAGCCTGGCGATTTGACAGGGGTGCCGGAGGAGTATCACGATCTGCGCACGGTGTTCAGTCGTTCCAAGGCCACTTCTCTCCCTCCACACCGGTCGTATGACTGTAGTATTGATCTCCTTCCGGGAACTACTCCCCCGGGTAGATTATACTCTCTGTCGGCTCCCGAACGTAAGGCTCTCGAGGATTATTTGTCGGTTTCGCTCGACGCCGGTACCATAGTCTCCTCCTCCTCCCCCGCCGGAGCGGGGTTTTTTTGTTCAGAAGAAGGACGGGTCCCTGCGCCCATGCGTGGATTATCGAGGGCTGAATGACATAACAGTTAAGAATCGTTATCCGCTTCCTCTTATGTCTTCAGCCTTCGAGATCCTGCAGGGAGCCAGGTTTTTCACCAAATTGGACCTTCGTAACGCCTACCATCTCGTGCGCATCAGGGAGGGGACGAGTGGAAGACGGCGTTTAACACTCCGTTAGGGCACTTTGAATACCGGGTTCTTCCTTTCGGCCTCGTTAACGCTCCAGCTGTCTTTCAGGCACTAGTTAACGACGTCCTGAGAGACATGCTGAACATTTTTGTTTTCGTTTACATGGACGATATCCTGATTTTTCACCGTCTCTCTCGATTCATGTTCAGCACGTGCGGCGCGTCCTCCAGCGCCTTTTGGAGAACTGTCTTTATGTGAAGGCTGAGAAGTGCACTTTTCATGCCGCCTCTGTCCCTTTTCTCGGTTCCGTTATTTCCGCTGAGGGCATTAAGATGGATCCCGCTAAGGTCCAGGCTGTCATTGATTGGCCCGTTCCTAAGTCACGCGTCGAGCTGCAGCGCTTTCTGGGCTTCGCTAATTTCTACCGTCGTTTCATCCGTAATTTCGGTCAGGTGGCAGCTCCTCTCACAGCCCTTACTTCTGTTAAGACGTGCTTTAAGTGGTCCGTTTCCGCCCAGGGAGCTTTTGATCTTCTTAAGAATCGTTTTACATCCGCACCTATTCTTGTTACACCTGACATCTCTAGACAGTTTGTTGTTGAGGTTGACGCGTCAGAGGTGGGCGTGGGAGCCATTCTTTCTCAGCGCTCTCTCTCTGACGGCAAGGTCCATCCTTGCGCGTTTTTCTCTCATCGCTTATCGCCGTCAGAACGTAACTATGACGTTGGTAATCGCGAACTGCTCGCCATCCGCTTAGCCCTAGGCGAATGGCGACAGTGGTTGGAGGGCGACCGTTCCTTTTGTCGTTTGGACTGACCATAGGAACCTTGAGTACATCCGTTCAGCCAAACGACTTAATGCGCGTCAGGCTCGTTGGGCTCTGTTTTTTCGCTCGTTTCGAGTTTGTTATTTCTTATCGTCCGGGCTCAAAAAAACACCAAACCTGATGCTTTATCTCGTCTCTTCAGTTCTTCTGAGGTCTCCACCGACCCGATGGGATTCTCCCTGAGGGGCGTGTTGTCGGGTTGACTGTCTGGGGAATTGAGAGGCAGGTAAAGCAAGCACTCGCTCACACTCCGTCGCCGCGAGCTTGTCCTAGGAACCTTCTGTTCGTTCCCGTTCCTACTCGTCCGGCCGTTCTTCAGTGGGCCCACTCTGCCAAGTTAGCCGGCCACCCCGGCGTTCGGGGTACGCTCGCTTCCATTCGCCAGCGTTTCTGGTGGCCCACTCGGGAACGTGACGCGCGTCGATTTGTCGCCCGCTTGTTCGGTCTGCGCGCAGACTAAATCTGGGAACTCTCCTCCTGCCGGCCGTCTCAGACCGCTTCCATTCCCTCTCGACCGTGGTCTCACATCGCTTCAGATTTTATCACCGGACTGCCTTCATCAGCGGGGAAGACAGTTATTCTTACGATTGTCGATAGATTCTCTAAGGCGGCTCATTTCATTCCTCTCGATAAGCTCCCTTCTGCTAAGGAGACGGCTCAGATCATTATCGAGAATGTTTTCGAATTCATGGCCTTCCGTCTGACGTCGTTTCCGACAGAGGTCCGCAGTTCACGTCTCAATTTTGGAGGGAGTTTTGCCGTTTGATTGGGGCTTCCGTCAGTCTCTCGTCCGGCTTTCATCCCCAGTCTAACGGTCAAGCGAACGGGCCAATCAGACTGTTGGTCGCATTTTACGCAGTCTTTCTTTTCGTAACCCTGCGTCTTGGTCAGAACAGCTCCCTGGGCAGAGTACGCCCACAACTTCGCTTCCCTCGTCTGCTACCGGTCTATCCCCTTTTCAGTGTAGCCTCGGGTACCAGCCTCCGCTGTTCTCATCTCCAGCTCGCCGAGTCCTGCGTCCCCTCCGCTCAGGCTTTTGTCCAGCGTTGCGGCGCACCTGGAAGGGGTCAGGTCGGCACTTTGCCGTAATAGGGCGCAGACTGTGAGGGCCGCTAATAAGCGTAGGACCAAGAGTCCTAGATATTGTTGCGGTCAGAGAGTATGGCTCTCCACTCAGAACCTTCCCCTTAAGACAGCTTCTCGCAAGTTGGCCCCGCGGTTCATTGGTCCGTTCCGTATTTCCCAGGTCATTAATCCTGTCGCAGTGCGACTTCTTCTCCAACGCTATCTTCGTCGCGTTCACCGGTCTTCCATGTCTCCTGTGTTAAGCCCGTTCTTCGCGCCCCCGCTCGTCCCTCCCCCATCCTTGTCGGCGCACCCATCTACAGGGTTCGTAAGATTTTGGACATGCGCCCTCGGGGCCGTGGTCATCAGTACCTAGTGGATTGGGAGGTGCGGTCCTGAGGAGAGGAGTTGGGTTCCCTCTCGGGGCGTGCTGGACCGTTCGCTGATCGATGATTTCCTCCGTTGCCGCCAGGTTTCCTCCTCGAGTGCGCCAGAGGCGCTCGGTGAGTGGGGGGGGTACTGTCATGTCTTGTTATGTCTGTTCCTGTCCTTTCTCTTCATTCTCTCTCTCTGCTGGTCTTTTTAGGTTACCTTCTCTGTCTCTCATCCTTCAGCTGTTCTACATTTCCCCTAACTAGCTCATTCTCTCTTTCGCCACCTGTTCTCTCTTCCCCCTCTGATTAGGTCTCTATTTCTTTCTCTGTTCCTGCTACTTTCAGTGTCTGATTCTTGTTTGTGTTTTTGATGCCAGAAGCAAGCTGTCGTCTCGTTTGCTTCCACCTTGTCCTGTCCTGTCGGTCTGTCTGCCTGGCAGGAGCATCCTGGTTATGACCAAGTTCTTTTTGTTCCGCTGACAAAGTCCCAGAAGAGATTTATGCGTGTTCCTGTATTTTCATTAAAGAACTCTGTTTTCTGTTAAAACCGCTTTGGGTCTTCACTCAAGTTCATAACAGTTAGTGACTATGCCTCATCTGACAAGAATACACGTTCTCTCTCTCTCTCTCTCTCTCTCTCTCTCTCTCTCTCTCTGTCTGTCTCTCTGTAGGGGGTATGGTTTCACAGCAGGCTAAAACCAAAGACTAGATTCTGCAACGGTAAAGAAGAACTGTCTATCCTTGTCTCCAATGGGTAACACTCTACTGTACTGTCATGCTTCATTCAGGGTGAGGAGATTCCATCTGACAGGACACCTCATGGTGTGTGCTTCTATGTGTGGAGTAGGAGGAGAGGGAGGGACACAATGATGACATTTACTAATATTCATTGTGTCATATTAAAAAAGTAATAGCGGTATGATTGGCCTACTAAATGTGTCCCCTTTACTGTGGCATCTGGCATGTAATGAACACCAGGCTAAAACCACTGTTTAGGTCCAAACCATTCCCTGCCAGTCACAGCTTACAGAGTTTAGGTGCGGTGCATAGCAAGGCTGTTCTCCACTATTCCTCCATTCATGTTGCTATTCCACACACCAGAGGTTTTGTATTTAGCTCATCAGCAACATTAATCATTCCTATCGTATGCGCCCGACGCCAGGTTCCTAGGCAGAGCTCAAATTGAACCGTCAGGGTTTCTAACATGGCCCTAAACGAATCACACAGAGCAGTCTGGGCTCCTCTTCCTCACTGCCGCTGTCGTCTTTTAGTCCCCCTCTTCTCCCATTTCTCTCAGCTACCCTTTCTTTCTCCCCCTTCTCTCTCTCTCGCTACCTCCCTCTGTCTTGCTCCGTCTGACTTTCTCTGTATCTCTCTCTCTCCCTACCTCGCTCCTAAAGCGGATTAGAATTCTGTTTCTCATACATAGTGTTGTTAGGTCTGTCTGTCTGTATCTTAGGCACACTGCTGAATGCTCATCTTTGTTTAATCAGAAATAGATATTCGTTTCAAACCCTCTAGACCAGGGGTGTCAAACTCCTTCCATGGAGGGCCTAGTGTCTGCAGGTTTTTGTTTTTTCTTTTCAATTAAGCCCTAGACATCCAGGTGTAGGGAGTTCCTTACTAAGTAGTGACCTTAATCCATCAATCAAGTACAAGGGCGGAGCGAAAACCCGCAGACACTCGGCCCTCTGTGGAATGAGTTTGACACCGGTGCTCTAGACTGAACCACCACGCGTGCACACACACATATGTGCATGCCATAGGTGAAATTTCCATGGGATAGGGGGAGGGCATGCCCCCCCAATTCAGAACAGTTTGGTTTGTCCCCTCTACCCCCCAATCATTTATGTTAAAAGTGTTTCGGCTTGTGGGTCCCCCCAGATAGCATACAAACACGTCAAAAGCAATGGCAAAATGTGTAGAATTGAAGGAAATTAGCTTTAACTATCGACTTTGGGTGCGAAAAAACGGTCCAACTCCTCTTCTTTCTCAATTTTCTAACAGAAATGGGGTGTGCCTTTTGTGGTTCATCGATGTGTCATTCTTGTCATGCACACCATGACCCAAGTAGCTAGTTTGTTAGCTAAGTTTGCCACTTTGTAGCTAGCCAGTAACTCTTCCAGTATGCGTTGACGTCATTCACAGGATTTGTCTTTGTACAGAAGTGGGACTTCTGTAGCCAACGTTCTTTTGTTTTTTTAAGCATTTAATGATCTGGTATGATGGTGCTTGATCAGTCATACAATTTAAAGATGTTGTTTTTAGCATTTTTGCCCAAAGTCAACCTTTAAAGTAACAGATATTATAATATATGTTAATTCAATATTTCAATTCTTGGGGGTCGGGGGGCTTCCACTTATCCTTCCACCTATACTGTGTATAATTGCAGGAAATGTGTTTTAAAAGAGGACCCCCTGGACACCCCATTCACTGTTCGCCCCCCAATTATCTAAACCATAATTTCACCCTTGACGCATGCACATGCACACACCCATCCACGCACACACTTCCTCTGTGCCCGAGGTTGTCCATGGCTCGATGGGCAGCGGCGAGCAGCAGAGCAGAGAGGAACAGTACAGCGTGGTACCACGTCCCCGGCGGTGTCTGTCTCTGCTGTGTTTGAGGCATAAAATGGAGGTGAAATTGAAGAGCTATTTTCATGCCACATTACCACCACCCATCCACTGTGGGGACTACTTTCTCTGACAGTGTCTAACGTGTCTAATTATTGTGAAGGTTAATAATCACGACAATACAGTTATTGCGGAGGACTACATTGGATCACAGCAAGGAAATGAGTTCTAGTCAACTGTCAAAGTGCCACCATCTCCTTCTTCCGCTCTTCTAAAACACTTCCAGGCTGGCTTTGTAGCCAGGCACCTAGCTCTTTGATGAAATGAATCAAAGGTGACTGCAGGGGGAAAGTACCTGGAGAGTTGAAGGGTCTGTCTATATATTGTCACTGTTGTTTTTCATCTATAGAGTGGTATGTAAGGGATTATCATTCTGTTTGAAACATGTCTATTACTCCATAGTCAGTGTATGCATGGCTAGAATGCATCAGGTCTGTGGATACATTTGTAAGCTATCCACATTATGACAGAGCCTATTTTCAGTTGGACATGTAACAACATGTCTGCTGGCCCGGTCCCCGATGGAGGTGTTTATGAGTCCAGATGTAATCAGCTGCTTGTCAGTGGAGCCTGTCAGGGAGATAACACCATGTGGCATGTGATTTATCTGCAGGGCAGCAGGGAAATAGCTTTCAGGACGTGGACACACACACACACTCTCAGACACAGAAGTAGCAGGGAAATAGCTTTCAGGACGTGGACACACACAGACAGACACAGAAGTAGCAGGGAAATAGCTTTCAGGACGTGGACACACACACACAGACAGACACAGAAGTAGCAGGGAAATAGCTTTCAGGATGTGGACACACACACACACACACACAGACAGAGAAGTAGCAGGGTAATAGCTTTCAGTACGTGGACATACACAGACGTAGCAGGGAAATAGCTTTCAGGACGTGGACACACACACACACACACACACACACACACACACACAGAAGTAGCAGGGAAATAGCTTTCAGGGCGTGGACATACACACACACAGACAGCAGGGAAATAGCACACACACACACACACACACACACACACACACACACACACACTTTCAGGACGTGGACACACACACACACACACACAGACAGAGAAAGTAGCAGGGAAATGGCTGTCAGTACGTGAACACACACACACACACAGGGAAACAGCTTTCAGGACGTGGACACACACACACACACACACACACACACACACACACACACACACAGAAGTAGCAGGGAAATAGCTGTCAGGACGTGAACACACACACACACACACACACACACACACACAGAAGTAGCAGGGAAATAGCTTTCAGGGCGTGAACACACACACACACAAACACACACACACACACACACACACACACACACACACACACACACACACACACACACACACACACACACACACACACACACACACACACACACACACACACACACACACACACACACACACACACACACACACAGACGTAGCAGGGAAATAGCGGTCCTGATAAGGATAAAAAACATCATCTTAGATCTGGGTAAATGTGGTAGGATGTGATAGAAAAGGATTGGCCCAGGTTGGGTTAAAGTGATGAACTACTGTCTAAACATCCTCTGTACTTATGCCCTGGCAACTCAATGTTTCTTCCAACCTCAAGGGAGTTTTTAAATGTCACTGTCGACCTTGGCTTTCACTTTTGGAAGAAGTTCAAGTTCTCTTGAAAGTTCAGTGACTTATTTGACTTTGAAAAAGTACCAAAGTAATTAATAAAATGTGAATAATAAAAAAACTATCTTCATGACTTAGCTGGTGAAATAAATGTTTAATAGGTAGAATAGATTGCAAAGAGTCTTTTATTTACCTGGTGTTAAAGGTAGCATCCACACTCAGTAAGGTCTTCTAATAAGCCAGGACACACGACATCACAACGCGCACCATAGTGTCAACATCATCACTATCATCAGCTAGGTTCTGTTGGTTCTGCTACGTTCCAATATCTACTCTAGCGTACTGCTTAGAATGTATGGCCAAATAACTAGTATGCTAGTGTGAATATTGGAACCGAGCTGTCTTCTCAACAGGGGGTTCAAACTTCATCATCATCGTCATCATCAGTACAGTCACGTGAACAGAGTCATATTGTACATGTTTTTTTTCTCCATAAAACATTGTTGCTTTTAGTGACACCAACACCTGCACATAAAAAGTATATATATATATATATATATATATGGAATGACATCAAACACACATAAACCATGTGTTTGATACCATTATATATATATATATATATATGCAGTGCCTTCAGAAAGTATTCACACCCCTTGACTTTTTCCACATTTTGTTGCGTTACAGCCTGAATTTAAAATGATTAAATTGTTGTTTTTGTGTCACTGGCCAACACACACTTCCCATAATGTGGAATGATGTTTTTCAATTATTATTATTTTTTACAAATTAATAAAACATGAAAGCTTAAATGTCTTGAGTAATAAGTATTCAACCACAGGAGGTTGATGGCAGCTTAATTGGAGAGGATGGGCTTGTGGTAATAGCTGTTGTGGTATAGGTGGAATGGTATCAAACACATGGTTTCAGCCATTATTATGAGCCGTCCTCCATTCAGCAGCCTCCACTGTATTCAACCTCTTTGTTATGGCAAGCCTAAATAAGTTCAAAAGTAAAACTGCACTAAACAAGTCACAATAGGTTGCATGGACTCCCTCCGTATGCAATAATAGTGTTTAACATTGTTTTTTAATACCCCACACATACAATTATCTATAAGGTCCCTCAGTCGAGCAGTGAATTTCAAACACATATTCAACCACAAAGACCAGGGACGTTTTCCAATGCCTCACAGAGAAGGGTTAAATATGGGTTTTAAAAAAACACATTAAATATCCCTTTGAGCATGATGAAGTTATTAATTACACTTTGGATGGTGTATCAATAAACCCAGTCACTACAAAGAAAATCCTTCCTAACTCAGCTGCCGGAGAGGAAGGAAACCGCTCAGGGATTTCACCATCAGGCAAATTGTGAAGTTAAAACAGTAGAGGGTTTAATGGCTGTGATAGGAGAAAACTGAGGATGGATCAACAACATTGTAGTTACTCCACAATACTAACCTAATTAACAAAGTGAAAAGAAGGCCACCTGTTTACAATAAAAATATTCCAAAACATGCACCCTGTTTGCAACAAGGCACTAAAGTAATACTGCTAAAAAATATGGCAAAGCAATTAACCTTTTGTCCTGAATACAAGGTGTTATGTTTGGGGCAAATTCAATACAATACATTACTGAGTACCATGCTCCATTGGTTCATTTACTTGATTCATCACGCTCTAGCGATGCCTTGTGGCAGGCCGGGCGCCTGCCAGCTGACCTCCGTCGTCAGTTGAACAGTGTTAAGCGGGCGGGTGTTAAGGAGCGCAGTTTGGCGGGTCATGTTACGGAGGACACATGACTCAACCTTCCCCTTTTCAGAGCCCATTGGGGAGTTGCAGCGATGAAACAAGATTGTAATTGGGGAAAAAAAGGGTGGAAAAAATAAATACAAATAAATTATCTATGGCAGACTTGAAAACACAGGGCTTGAAGAATTTAAAAAATAATGGGCATAATGTTGCACAATCCAGGTCTGTAAAGCTCTTAGACTTACCCAGAAAGACTCCCAATCGCTGCCAAAGTTGTGAGATATTTCTGTACTTCATTTTCAACACATTTGCAAACATTTCTAAAAACCTGTTTTCACTGTCATTATGGGGTGTTGTGTGTAGATGAGTGAGAAGAAAAACATATTTAATCCATTTTGAACTCAGGCTGTAACAACAAAATGTGGAATAAGTCAAGGGGTGTGAATACTTTCTGAAGGCAGCGTATATATAGATTTGTCATTCATTCTCTATGGACATGTCAGTCAAGTCAATTTTGTTTTGGGTTGTGTTTTGTAAAATCTGACTGTTATCTGGAGGGATGCCTCTTATTTCAGACAGTGATCAAGACACACACCCAAACGCGCACATGCGCACACACACGCACACACATACACGCTCAACTAACATAGGCAGGTCTGTTCATTTAAGAAGGAGACGTACATACCCCTTTCTATAGTGACAACCCTCTGTAGGAGGTGTATAACTTACTCCCATCAAAACCAAAGCAGTTACAAACAAGAGAGAATGACTAGTCATGGTCTGTAAACGTCAACTGAGAGTCGCATACATCCTCCAGTCTAGGGCTGGAACCAGAGAGGGCAAAGTTTGGCACGATGTCACTTCTCTCTCTAACGTACAGTGGGGGTATGTACAACCTAGTAGAACGTCTTAGAAAGCAGAAGGTTGGTTCTTGTACACGGGACAGATTGTATCATGTAATTGTGGATGACAAAACCATTTTATTTCAGAACTTTTAAATACTGTATCTTCAAAATAAAATATCAGAGTGTGGAAATGGAGAAACAAGAAACGTATATTTCAAATATCTACATCTAATTGTTTAGGCAGTGAAAAAGCAGTCTGTCAAGAAGGGTTGTGGAATGTCGTCATCGGTGTTGTAGTCGGTCTTGAACTGCTTTGGACAGACATTTTTCGTGATCAGAGAACATACAATACTGCTAGTCAACCACTGGCTGTTCAAACAGATGTGGTGTGGGAAAGGGAGACAGTGATCATTGATAGACATTGTTCCAAATGGTGTGTGTTTTCTTCTCAGCCTCTCCTGTTACAGACTAACAATATGCAGTGGTCGGTCGCTAGTGACTCGTGTAATATACACAATACCACACAAGTCTCTCAACTGTCACTGTACTGTACACCAAAAATACTATACATCCACAACTTTAAAAAATACAAATAAAAAATGTGAAAATAAAATGGCTGGAAGAGTCTTCTTGAATAGAGGACATTCCATAGAAAGGTGAAAGTCAGAAGTCAATGTAATGAATGGGTGGAAAGCTGCTCCCTTAGTTTTTCCTGTAAACATCCACTCTTGCCTTGAGCTTGGTGTATTCCACTCATCCCTCTCTCCCTTCTCTGTTCTGTCGCTTTTCATCCCGATTAGCCAAAGAACCCTTACCGCCACTCTTCTTCTCCTCCATTTCTCCACACCTCGTCTCTTCTCCTCCTTCCTGAAGGTCAATGTAAGAGCCCTCCGTCATCATTCACTTGTTTTCTTGCTTTCTTTCCGTCAAGGCCTTCACTCACTCTCTCTCTCTCTCTCTCTCTCTCTCTCTCTCTCTCTCTTTCCGTCAAGGCTCTCTCTCTCTCTCTCTTTCCTCTGTCTCTCTCCCTATCTCTCTCTCTCTTTCCTGTCTCTCTCCCTCTCTCTCCTCTGTCTCTCTCCCTCTCTCCTCTGTCTCTCTCCCTATCTCTCTCTCTCTTTCCTGTCTCTCTCCCTCTCTCTCTCTCTCTCCTCTGTCTCTCTCCCTCTCTCTCTCTTTCCTCTGTCTCTCTCCCTCTCTTTCTTTCTCTCCCTTTTGACATATCCATACATTCACTTTCCCAGTGGAACAAGCTTTGAACAAACTGAACTGGCAGAAAGAAAATGTATTGTGGTATTCATGCACATGCACAGTCTCTCTTCACGCCTCAGTCCCCAACAACCCCCTGGCACCTCCCTCCTCTACCCCCTCAATCTCTGCTGCGGTTAGTAACTAATATTAACCTCACACTCCCACCTTACTCTACACCAGTGTTTTCACTCCCAGTCCAGGAGAGCTACAGGACCATGGAGGCTTTTGTTCCAGCCCAGCACTAATAAACCTGATATCCTAAAAACAACTGTTCATAACACTTTAATTACTTGAATCAGGTGTTGTTACTGCAAGGCTGGAGCTAAAGCCTGCACAAGCCTATGTCTCTCCACGACCAGAGATAAGTTGTGACTCCTGTCTCTAGACCCAGGAGTCAGGCGAGGCCGGGTAGTGGCTGGTCTCGTAGTTGAGTTCGGAGTAGGGCCGGGATGCAGAGTAGAAGTCCACGTAGTTGCCGGTGGATTTGAGGCCCAGGTGCATCCGGAGGTCAGTGGCAGCCTGAGATGGGGGCTGGGGGAGGGGCTGGTCTGGAGGCACGAAGAAGGAGTCATCCAGCATGCGGCCAGGGTTCTGCGGCGGAGGGAAGGATGGAGGGAGGGATGGAGGGAACGTGTCGTATTCTTTTATAGGTGTAGAGGAGCAGTCTGCCTGCGGAGCTATGGTCATGGGCTGAGGAGGGATCTGGAGAGGAAATAAAAACTCATCACACATCAGAAACTATACAGTTAGTTTCATCTTCCAAAATTGTGGCTGTATAAAGTTTACGTTGACACATTTCACAGAGCCGTTTAATTGGTCTAACTTCATCTGAGGTGATAAGATAAGGTTTTTAATTGGATAAGCGCGGGGTGTGGTTTCAGGTTTCCACGGTTTCACGCTCTCCAGTTTGTGGGCGGGGCATTGGTGAAGATTCCGGAACACATCAGAGCTTATCAGAACCTCCACCTTCCTGAAGACGCCACCATGACAACCATCACCATGGCACCAGATGCCAAGGAGGTAACTTGCTAACAAGACGTGCCATAACAATCTGTGCGTGTGTGTGTGTGTGTGCGTGCAGCAATGTGAGTGTGTGTGCATGTCTGCATGCGCATGTATGTATATGTATGTGTATGTGTGTGTGTGGGTGTGTGTTTGTAGTTGTACTGTAACTCACCTGGTTGTGTTTAATGTCGTCATTAGCAGTTACATAAGAGTTCCGGAACAACGTGGATGTTCCACAGGAGATTTGGACTGAAAGAAGAGAGAGACGGTGTCAGAGAGAGAGAGAGTGTTTGAGAGAGAGAGAAAGAGAGAGACAGTGTCAGAGAGTGAGAGAGAGTGTGAGCGAGTGTGAGAGATAAAGAGAGCGTGTCAGAGAGAGAGAGAAAGAGCGAGTGTGAGCGAGTGTGAGAGATAAAGAGAGCGTGTCAGAGAGAGAGAAAGAGCGAGTGTGAGAGATAAAGAGAGCGTGTCAGAGAGAGAGAGAAAGAGCGAGTGTGAGAGATAAAGAGAGCGTGTCAGAGAGAGAGAAAGAGCGAGAGAGAGAGAGTGAGAGCGAGAGAAAGAGAGCGTGTCAGAGAGAGTGTGAGAGAGAAAGTGAGATACAGAGAGCTTGTCAGAGAGAGAGAGAGAAAGAGTGTGAGAGAGAAAGAGAGCATGTCAGAGAGAGAGAGAGAAAAAGAGTGAGAGAGAAAGAGAGATAAAGAGAGCGTGTCAGAGAGAGAAAGAGTGTGAGAGAGAAAGAGAGATAGAGAGATAAAGAGAGCATGTCAGAGAGAGAGAAAAAGAGATAAAGAGAGAGAGAAAGAGAGATAAAGAGAGCGTGTGAGAGAGAGAGAGAGTGTCAGAGAGGGAGAGAGAGATAAAGATAAAGAGAGAGCGAGAGAGCGAGAGAGAACATGTGAGTGTAATGTTTACTGGTCTTTTTTAAATTGTTTATTTCAATAGCTTTGGCAATGGAAACATGTGTTTCCCATGCCAATATAAGCCCTTTGAATTGAATTGAGAGAGAGAAGGAAAGAAAGACAGAAAAAGTAAGACAAAGACAGAGAAATAGATGGAGAAGATGTGTGAGAAAGAATACGTATATTAAAGAGAGAATGTGTCCTTCAGCCTGAGAACATGTCAGAGACTCTGATGAAAACATCAGCCTTCAGCCTGAGAACATGTCAGAGACTCTGATGAAAACATCAGCCTTCAGCCTGAGAACATGTCAGAGACTCTGGTGAAAACATCAGCCTTCAGCCTGAGAACATGTCAGAGACTCTGGTGAAAACATCAGCCTTCAGCCTGAGAACATGTCAGAGACTCTGGTGAAAACATCAGCCTTCAGCCTGAGAACATGTCAGAGACTCTGGTGAAAACATCAGCCTTCAGCCTGAGAACATGTCAGAGACTCTGGTGAAAACATCAGCCTTCTGTCAGGATTTGGCCAGGGTTGTTCCGGTTTTTGGTCACTAGATGCCCCCATTGTGCTTTTTGACCTTTTGCTTTCCCTTGATCCCCATTATTATTTGCACCTGTGCCTCGTTTCCCCTGATTGTATTTAAACCCTTAGTTTCCTTCAGTTCTTTGCTCTGTGTTTGTATGTTAGCACCCAGCCCTAGTATTCTGTGTACTCTTGTTGATCCCGGTGGACGCTCTTGTGGAATTCCTTTTGAGGTTGTGGAGTTACATGTTTTCCTGAAGGACTTCACTTTTTACTTTATTAAATACACAGTCTCAAGTACTGCTGTGTCTGCCTCATCTTCTGGGTTCTGCTGACTATTCGTGGCTCAGTTGGTTAAGTGACTGTTTCTCACTCCGGAGACCCGGGTTCGTAACCGGGTCCTGACACCTTCAGCCTGAGAAAATGTCAGAGACTCTGATGAAAACAGCCTTCAGCCTGAGAAAATGTCAGAGACTCTGATAAAAACAGCCTTCAGCCTGAGAACATGTCAGAGACTCTGGTGAAAATAACATTGGTCTTTAAATCGCACAGTTAATTAGTGACAAAATGTCTATACAGAATGTAAGTCTAAACTAGTAATTAGTGAATGCCTCTTAATTAATGAGTTAAGAGAGCTACAGGAACCTGCCAAAATAAAGGGGTGTTGGGCCACCACGAGCCAGAACATCTTCAATGCACCTTGGCATCAATTCTACAAGTGTCATGAACTCTATTGGAGTTCTTCCACGAGAAATACCATCATTTGGTGTTTTGTTAATGGAAAACGCTATCTCGGGCACTGCTCCAAAATCTCCCAGAAGTGTTCAATTGGGTTGAGTTCTGGTGACTGAGATGACCATGGAATATGGTTTACATCGTTTTCATGCTCATCAAACCATTCAGTGACCACTTGTGCCCTGTGGATGAAGGCACTGTCATCCTGGAAGAGACCACTCCCATCAGGATAAAAATGATCAGTCAGAATGGCTGTATTGGCGTTTACCTTGTCCTCTAAGGGGTAGAGAGGACCTAAAGCATGCCAGGAAAATGACACCCCAGACCACAACAGAGCCACCAGAACCCTCATTTACTGCAGTTACCTGTATATTACAATAATAATAATAATAGATGGATTTTATATAGCACTTTCATTACAAAGACAATATCAAAGATGCTTTGAAAACAAAACTAAAACATACAGTGCCTTGCAAAAGTATTCGGCCCCCTTGAACTTTGCGACCTTTTGCCACATTTCAGGCTTCAAACATAAAGATATAAAACTGTATTTTTTGTGAAGAATCAACAACAAGTGGGACACAATCATGAAGTGGAACGACATTTATTGGATATTTCAAACTTTTTTAACAAATCAAAAACTGAAAAATTGGGCGTGCAAAATTATTCAGCCCCTTTACTTTCAGTGCAGCAAACTCTCTCCAGAAGTTCAGTGAGGATCTCTGAATGATCCAATGTTGACCTAAATGACTAATGATGATAAATACAATCCACCTGTGTGTAATCAAGTCTCCGTATAAATGCACCTGCACTGTGATAGTCTCAGAGGTCCGTTAAAAGTGCAGAGAGCATCATGAAGAACAAGGAACACACCAGACAGGTCCGAGATACTGTTGTGAAGAAGTTTAAAGCCGGATTTGGATACAAAAATATTTCCCAAGCTTTAAACATCCCAAGGAGCACTGTGCAAGCGATAATATTGAAATGGAAGGAGTATCAGACCACTGCAAATCTACCAAGACCTGGCCGTCCCTCTAAACTTTCAGCTCATACAAGGAGAAGACTGATCAGAGATGCAGCCAAGAGCCCCATGATCACTTTGGATGAACTGCAGAGATCTACAGCTGAGGTGAAGACTCTGTCCATAGGACAACAATCAGTCGTATATTGCACAAATCTGGCATTTATGGAAGAGTGGCAAGAAGAAAGCCATTTCTTAAAGATATCCATAAAAAGTGTTGTTTAAAGTTTGCCACAAGCCACCTGGGAGACACACCAAACATGTGGAAGAAGGTGCTGTGGTCAGATGAAACCAAAATTGAACTTTTTGGCAACAATGCAAAACGTTATGTTTGACGTAAAAGCAACACAGCTCATCACCCATCACAAGACAATGATCCAAAACATAAAGCAAAATCTACAATGGAATGGTTCAAAAATAAACATATCAAGGTGTTAGAATGGCCAAGTCAAAGTCCAGACCTGAATCCAATCGAGAATCTGTGGAAAGAACTGAAAACTGCTGTTCATAAATGCTCTCCATCCAACCTCACTGAGCTCGAGCTGTTTTGAAAGGAGGAATGGGAAAAAATTTCAGTCTCTCGATGTGCAAAACTGATAGAGACATACCCCAAGCGACTTACAGTTGTAATCGCAGCAAAAGGTGGCGCTACAAAGTATTAACTTAAGGGGGCTGAATAATTTTGCACGCCCAATTTTTCAGTTTTTGATTTGTTAAAAAAGTTTGAAATATCCAATAAATGTCGTTCCACTTCATGATTGTGTCCCACTTGTTGTTGATTCTTCACAAAAAAATACAGTTTTATATCTTTATGTTTGAAGCCTGAAATGTGGCAAAAGGTCGCAAAGTTCAAGGGAGCCGAATACTTTCGCAAGGCACTGTATGTAGGATTCTGGAAGTGGCAGGTCTTGACTGAGGTGATGGACAAGTGAGATAGCTAATTGTTGATGATTTGTGTATTATACAGATGTACCGGGCGTAGGCTACAGTAGCCTGTTGAGTTTCAGAATAAACCGTTTGATTCAAGAACTCAAACCTTTGTCCTGGACATTCTTTTATTCGTGATCTATTGAGGTTATTATATGAGAAAAACTCAGCAATAGATAGAGGGAGGGGGGAGAGAGAGAGGGAGGGGAAGAGAGAAGGAGGGGAAGAGAGAGAGAGGGAGGAGGAGAGAGAGAGGGAGGAGGAGAGAGAGAGCAGAAAGAGAGAGTGAGGGGAGAGAGAGAGGGAGGAGGAGAGAGAGCGGAAAGAGTGAGTGAGGGGAGAGAGAGGGGAGAAAGAGAGGGGGGGAAGAGAGAGGGAGGGAGGGAAGGGGAGAGAGAGAGGGAGGGGGAAGAGAGAGAGAGAGAGGGAAGAGAGAGAGGAGAGGGAAGAGAGAGCGGGAGGGGGAGAGAGAGAGAGGGAAGAGAGAGAGGGGGGAGAGAGCGGGAGGGGGAGAATGGCGGAAAGAGATGCGTAGATAGAAAGTAATAATCTATTCTTTATATCTCCTCTCACACACCTGCCATGGCGTCTTTCCGGGATGTGTGCTCTCCTTTGTTGCTGTGGAAACCTGCGTTAGTTGCCGTGGAGTCGTTTTCGGGCTTGCGATCCTTCATACTCATCATTTCTCTGGGAGAGGCCGGGGCGCTTACTGTATTACACACACACCGGTCAGACACACACACACATTACTCATCATTAGGTATGTTTAGTGTGACAGCCTGAAGGTTGTGTCCTGCAGGTCAGAGTAGCACACAGTAATTCCCTTGAAAACCCTTACTCACACTCACACCCGAACACACAGACACTCACTCACAGGGGGCATGTGATCTCCTCTTACAGTCCCCTGAAAATGCTTACCCACACACTACAGTCTCTATGATACTGCTTACCTAAACACTCTTATCAAGTGAATACTTCATATATAATATCAACTGCTCACCTACACTGTATTAAACCATCCAGATCAGAGAAGGCTTTAAGTAGAATGTTCATCCTTAAAAGACTACACTATTCTATAAATAACCTAATAGAAACATACACAACGTACTGTTCCTTACTAGAACAATAGAGAGAGGAGGAGAGGAGGGGAGGGAAGAGGAGAGGTGGGGATGGGTTGGGAGAGGAGAGGGGGTGGGGATGGGAGAAGCAGGGAGGGGAGAAGAGGGGAGGAAAGAAGAGAGGAGGGGTGGGGAAAGGAGAGGAGGGAAGGGGCTTAGGAGGGGAGTGGAGGGGAGTGGAGAAGAGGGAAGAAGAGAGGAGGGGTGGGGCTTAGGAGGGGAGTGGAGAAGAGGGAAGAAGAGAGTAGGGAAGGGACTTAGGAGGGGAGTGGAGAAGAGGGAAGAAGAGAGGAGAGGAGAGGAGAGAGGAGGTGAGAGGAGGGGGAGATGTGAAGGGAGAATAGAGGTGGGGAGAGGAAGGGTGGGGAAGGGAGAGGAGGCGTGAGGGGAAGGGAGAGTAGGGGTGGGGAGGGGAGAGGAAGGGTGGGGAGGGGAGGGTTGAGGAGGGGAGAGGAGGCGTGAGGGGAAAGGAGGAGAGAGGTGGTGAGAGGAGAGGGGAGAGGAGTGTGACAACCCTGTGACAGCAACTATGTTAAACGGATAATCACTACCGTAACACAACACCGTTAGATCCCGTAACCCCGGAGACCAAGCTCATCACTGTTAGATACGGTTACCCATGGAGATCAGGTCTGAGAGCTATCAGCATGGTACAGTGAGCGCCAAGGGGCTTTGAAAGGTCACACACGCTTGCACAGACACATGCACGCACATGCACACACACTCACAGTTAGAACAGTCATGTGAGCAGGATCAGTCAGTTACTCTGAGATTGTCTGAGGAGAGAAACAGTTCAGCCATGAAACCCTTATCATTTACTACAGTCCCACGGAGACAGTGTGTGTGCATGGGCCCCTAGGTCAGGGTCTCTCTTGGCTTGTGTTAATCACAGAGAACAGACAAGGTCCTACGCTTGAATGATGATGACGCACACATCTCTCTCTCTCTCTCTCAATCTGCTTTGATCGGTCTCAGAGGCTAGAAAACATGGTTGTAGCAGATCCAGAACAGCATGTACTGGAGAGCAGGGGAACAGAAGAACGAGGGAACCATGCAACGCAGGAATAGAGCGTGATAAAGGAGAGAGCAGAGTTTCTATATCCCTGTAACGATTGTCGTTGGGAGAAGGAGAGGGGGACCAAAGTGCAGCGTGGTACGTATCCATAATACCTTTAATAAAGATGAATACACAAACAAAAACAACAAAAAGATAAACGAACAGTTCTGACAGGTGCAACAAACACCAACCAGAAAATAATCACCCACAACTCAAAATGGGAAAACAGACTGCCTAAGTATGGCTCTAAATCAGAGACAACGATCGACAGCTGCCTCTGATTGGGAACCATACCAGGCCAAACACATAGAAAAAGAAAACCTAGACCTACAACATAGAATACCCACCCACATCACACCCTGACCAAACAAAAAGTAGAAACCTACAAAGCAATCTACGGTCAGGGCGTGACAATCCCTCTAAGCTCCTGATTCTCAATGTCAATATTCAAAGTTAGTCTCATCTTCCACTCTCCTCCTCTTACAACTTACGTCATCATGTCTAACTTCACTCCTCAGGGAACTGTTATCACCACTATACCACACTCTCACTTGCAGTATGCCATTATAATACTGTTCTTAGTAGGTGCAGAGAAATGAAGTGGCAAGACATAGTGATGTTTTTTTCATTGACCTTGAGATGGAACAGCTATTGAACACAGGCACAGACGCACAAACACACACACACACACACACACACACACACACACACACACACACACACACCATTAAGCAGGGAAGCTCGTTGCTCTGAAGCAAAGGCCAGGGCCAGTTAAAAAGAGTCCACTAAGCCAGGGGAGGAAAAGCACTTTTCTGCCTCATCACCAGGCTAAATCCAATGTGGAGGAAGCACAGCCGCAGGCAGGCTAGCTGTATTTGATACCGTTCCATTTATTCCATTCCAGCAATTACAATGAGCCGGTCCTCCTACAGCTCATCCCACCAGCCTCCTCTGACACACACACACTGACCTGAGCGGTTGTTGGGTGAGGTTCGTACAGGGGACACAGAGGGGGTGCGAGAGGAGGAGTAGGGTCTCTGTCTGTCTCTCTCTATCGTAGAGGCAGAACCAGCAAAGTGATACTGAGAGTATCCATCCTGTGGGAGAGAGAGAGAGAGAGAGAGAGAGAGAGAGAGAGAAACTTGTTAGAATCGTCGTTATTATGCTGGAAGACCCAGCCACGACCCATCTTCAGTGCTCTTACTGAGGGAAGGAGGTTGTTGGCCAAGATCTCACGATACATGGCCCCATCCATCCTCCCCTCAATACAGTGCAGTCGTCCTGTCCCCTTGGCAGAAAAGCATCCCCAAAGAATGATGTTTCCACCTCCATGCTTCACGGTTGGGATTGTGTTCTTGTGGTTGTACTCATCCTTCTTCTTCCTCCAAACACGGCAAGTTGAGTTTAGACCAAAAAGCTCTATTTTTGTCTCATCAGACCACATGACCTTCTCCCATTCCTCCTCTGGATCATCCAGATGGTCATTGGCAAACTTCAGACGGGCCTGGACTTGCGCTGGCTTGAGCAGGGGGACCTTGCGTGTGCTGCAGGATTCTAGTCCTTGACGTCGTAGTGTGTGACTAATGGTTTTCTTTGAGACTGTGGTCCCAGCTCTCTTCAGGTCATTGACCAGGTCCTGCCGTGTAGTTCTGGGCTGATCCCTCACCTTCCCCATGATCATTGATGCCCCACGAGGTGAGATCTTGCATGGAGCCCCAGACCGAGGGTGATTGACCGTCATCTTGACCTTCTTGCATTTACTAATAATTGCGCCAACAGTTGTTGCCTTCTCACCAAGCTGCTTGCCTATTGTCCTGTAGCCCATCCCAGCCTTGTGCAGGTCTACAATTTTAACCCTGATGTCCTTACACAGCTCTCTGGTCTTGGCCATTGTGGAGAGGTTGGAGTCTGTTTGATTGAGTGTGTGGACAGGTGTCTTTTATACAGGTAACGAGTTCAAACAGGTGCAGTTAATACAGGTAATAAGTGTAGAACAGGAGGGCTTCTTGAAGAAAAACTAACAGGTCTGTGAGAGCCGGAATTCTTACTGGTTGGTAGATGATCAAATACTTATGTCATGCAATAAAATGCAAATTAATTACTTAAAAATCATATACAATGTGATTTTCTGTATTTTTGTTTTAGATTCCGTCTCTCACAGTTGAAGTGTACCTATGATAACAATTACAGACCTCTACATGCTTTGTAAGTAGGAAAACCTGCAAAATCGGCAGTGTATCAAATACTTGTTCTCCCCACTGTATATTAAAACCTCTTGAAGCTAGGGGGCACTATTTTTATGTTTGGAAAAATAACGTTCCCAAAGTAAACGGCCTATTTCTCAGGACCAGATGCTAGAATATGCATATAATTGACAGATTAGGATAGAAAACACTCTAAAGTTTCCAAAATATTATCTGTGAGTATAACAGAACTGATATCGCAGGCGAAACCCTGAGGAAAATCAAACCAGGAAGTGGCTTCTATTTTGAAAACCCCATGTTCCATAGCCTGCCTTTGCTCCATTTAAAGGGATATCAACCACATTCCTTTTCCTATCGCTTCCTCAAGGTGTCAACAGTCGTTAGACATAGTTTCAGGCTTTTATTTTGAAAAATGAGCGAGAACGATAACATTGCGTCATTGTATGGCTGGGTGCCAGCAGCGTTTTGCTTGGCGCAACAGAGTTTGGGCAGCCATTGCCGTTCCCTCTCCTACTGAAAAAGACAGTTGCGGTTGATATATTATCAATTATATATTTTAAAAACTTGATTGATTATAAAAAACTTTTGACATGTTTCTGTGGACATTACGGATACTATTGGTAATTTTCGTCTGCGTTGTTGTGACCGCTTTTTAATGTGGATTTCTGAACATAACGTGCCAAACAAATGGAGGTATTTTGGATATAAAAATAATCTTTATGGAACAAAAGGAACATATATTGTGCAACTGGGAGTCTCGTGAGTGAAAACATACAAAGATCATCAAAGGTAAACGATTCATTTGATTGCTTTTCTGATTTTTGTGACCAAGCTACTTTGATGCTAGGTGTTCATAATGTTTTGTCGAGCGATCGATAAACTTACACAAACGCTTGGATTGCTTTTGCTGTAAAACATATTTTCAAAATCTGACACGACAGGTGGATTAACAAAAGGCTAAGCTGTGTTTTGCTATATTGCACTTGTGATTTCATTAATATAAATATTTTTAGTAATATTATTTGAATGTGGTGCTGTGCAATTCAGCGGTTCTTAAGAACAATTATCCCGCTAGTAGCGTCAAGAAGTTAAAATGTCTTCAGAATTAGTACAAAACAAATCCAAAATATAAATCCAAATAAATCCAAATGAATCACACACCACAGTGATCCCTGTTAGGTCCTTCATTAGATGAATATAACAGAAGTGATCCCTGTTAGGTGATTCACCAGTTGACTATAACACCACAGTGATCCCTGATAGATTATTCACCAGATGACCATAACACCACAGTGAAACCTGTTAGTTGATTCACCAGATGACTATAACACCACAGTGATCCCTGTTAGGTGATTCACCAGTTTACTATAACACCACAGTGATCCCTGTTAGGTGATTCACCAGATGACTATAACACCACAGTGATCCCTGTTAGTTGATTCACTAGATGACTATAACACCATAGTGATTGATCCCTGTTAGGTGATTCACCAGATGACTATAACACCACAGTGATCCCTGTTAGTTGATTCACCAGATGACTATAACACCACAGTGATCCCTGTTAGGTGATTCACCAGATGACTATAACACCACAGTGATCCCTGTTAGTTGATTCACTAGATGACCATAACACCACAGTGATTGATCCCTGTTAGGTGATTCACCAGATGACTATAACACCACAGTGATCCCTGTTAGGTGACTCACCAGATGACTATAACACCACAGTGATCCCTGTTAGTTGATTCACAAGATGACTATAACACAGTGATTGATCCCTATTAACACCTATAACACCACAGTGATCCCTGTTAGTTGATTCACCAGATGACTATAACACCACAGTGATCCCTGTTAGGTGATTCACCAGATGACTGTAACACCACAGTGATCCCTGATAGATGATTCACAAGATGACTATAACACCACAGTGACTATCACACCACAGTGATCCCTGTTAGTTGATTCACTAGATGACCATAACACCACAGTGATTGATCCCTGTTAGGTGATTCACCAGATGACTATAACACCACAGTGATCACTGTTAGGTAATTCACCAGATGACTATAACACCACAGTGATCCCTGATAGATGATTCACCAGATGACTATAACACCACAGTGATCCCTGTTAGGTGATTCACCAGATGACTATAACACCACAGTGATCCCTGTTAGGTGATTCACCAGATGACTATAACACCACAGTGATCCCTGTTAGGTGATTCCCAGATGACTATAACACCATAGTGATTGATCCCTGTTAGGTGATTCACCAGATGACTATAACACCACAGTGATCCCTGTTAGGTGATTCACCAGATGACTATAACACCACAGTGATCACTGTTCGGTGATTCACCAGATGACTATAACACCACAGTGATCCCTGATAGATGATTCACCAGATGACTATAACACCACAGTGATCCCTGTTAAGTGATTCACCAGATGACTATAACACCACAGTGATCCCTGTTAGGTGATTCACCAGATGACTATAACACCACAGTGATCCCTGTTAGGTGATTCACTAGATGACTATAACACCACAGTGGTCCCTGTTAGGTCCTACACCAGATGACTATAACACCACAGTGATCCCTGTTAGGTGATTCACCAGATGGCTATAACACCACATTACAGCAGCTGTTGTTTCAATATAAAAACTGTAGACGGAACAGACAGAAATCTTCAGTTGGGTTCACCCACCAATTAAATCAACGTCTGCACTAACGATGCTTCTCTACCTTAACCAACCAAAACTCCACTCACATAATTGCTGCTGTATAATTGCAATGTTGATATGACAGAAAGCTACAACAGGTACCTACTGAGCTGGAACACAATTAAATAAAGAAGAAAAACAGGATAACTGAAAACAACACTTAACAAAGCATTAAACATTGGATTCAGCATTAGGACCCTCTATACAAGAGCCATAACCCTTATAGTTAATAATGATGTCATTATACTGTAACAATCATGACTGTTCTGTCACCACTATTTCTCCCTCCTTTGGAAGCCTTCCCCTTGTCTGCCATGATTCACCTTTTACCTTACCTGCTAAAGCACATGTCCTGCCGTGACACGCCTGTTTCCTGCAGAGTTCCGGAAGGATCAAAGGTAGGATCCTCTCTGATACAGTTCAAAGACACCCAATTTCCCTCTCTCCTCATTTCCCCCCTCCACACCCTCACGTATCTTACCCTCTCTCCTCTCCTCATATCCCCTCACTCTCATTTCTCCCCTCCACACCCTCACTTATCTTACCCTCTCTCCTCTCCTCATATCCCCCTCACTCTCATTTCCCCCCTCCACACCCTCACTTATCTTACCATCTCTCCTCTCCTCATATCCCCTCACTCTCATTTCTCCCCTCCACACCCTCACTTATCTTACCCTCTCTCCTCTCCTAATATCCCCTCACTCTCATTTCCCCCCTCAAAACCCTCACTTATCTTACCCTCTCTCCTCTCCCTATCTATCTATCTTCACCTCCACCCCCCCCCCCCCAGCAAGGAGAGTGTTTGGTTGCCAGGCAACCATTGTGCCTCTTGCATCTAACCACATTGGACAGGTATTTCAAGGCTGCAAGGTAAGAGGCGAATAAAGCACTTAAAGCCTACGCACAAGGTGCGTGTGTGTATGTGTGTGTGATACGATTAGGCTGAATAAAGGTTACGGAAAAATGGTTCATCCCTCCAAGCTTCAGCCACGGCAACTTCTGTCGTTTTACCACACTCATTCCATGTCAGGCTTTTTAACCTTCATCCCTCCAAGCTTCAGCCACGGCAACTTCTGTGTTTTACCACACTCATTCCATGTCAGGCTTTTTAACCTTCATCCCTCCAAGCTTCAGCCACGGCAACTTCTGTCGTTTTACCACACTCATTCCATGTCAGGCTTTTTAACCTTCATCCCTCCAAGCTTCAGCCAAGGCAACTTCTGTCGTTTTACCACACTCATTCCATGTCAGGCTTTTTAACCTTCATCCCTCCAAGCTTCAGCCAAGGCAACTTCTGTCGTTTTACCACACTCATTCCATGTCAGGCTTTTTAACCTTCATCCCTCCAAGCTTCAGCCAAGGCAACTTCTGTCGTTTTACCACACTCATTCCATGTCAGGCTTTTTAACCTTCATCCCTCCAAGCTTCAGCCAAGGCAACTTCTGTCGTTTTACCACACTCATTCCATGTCAGGCTTTTTAACCTTCATCCCTCCAAGCTTCAGCCAAGGCAACTTCTGTCGTTTTACCACACCATCATTCCATGTCAGGCTTTTTAACCTTCATCCACACTCATCCATGTCAGCTTCATCCCACAGCCAAGCAACTTCTGTCGTTTTACCACACTCATTCCATGTCAGGCTTTTTAACCTTCATCCCTCCAAGCTTCAGCCACGGCAACTTCTGTCGTTTTACCACACTCATTCCATGTCAGGCTTTTTAACCTTCATCCCTCCAAGCTTCAGCCACGGCAACTTCTGTCGTTTTACCACACTCATTCCATGTCAGGCTTTTTAACCTTCATCCCTCCAAGCTTCAGCCAAGGCAACTTCTGTCGTTTTACCACACTCATTCCATGTCAGGCTTTTTAACCTTCAGCCCTTCATGCTTTCATTTTCTCCCTACAGTCAAATCTCCTCTATGTTCTCACTGAGACAGCTGTATAATATACACTCTGATCTTATAACTCAATTCCTAAAACCCTATAAAGGCTAAAGACCCAGGCAGTGGCTATTTGAAAGGTAACTTTTCCCATTCAGTAGAATGTTAAGGATATTTTGAAATGAAAACTACATCACACACTTGCTCACTAGCCAGCAAGAAGGCATACACACACACTCTATCTCTCACACATGACTACGCCTCAGACAGCTCAACTCCCTCTCCTCCTCGTCTCTCTGCACTCCCCTCGCCTCCCCACCCCAATCACCATCCCCAGATATAGCATACATCCAACACATCTGTCATACCATCCCCCAACTGGCATTCTCTGTTATCAGACTATAGTTAGACTGGAAACCATGCAGAGCCATGCACACAGGCCTCACACATGCTATAAATCCAACACACGCAGGACACATGCACACAGCATTTTTCAGTCAGTTAAGAACAAATTCTTATTTTCAATGAAGGCCTAGGAACAGTGGGTTAACAGCCTGTTCAGGGGCAAAACGGCAGATTTGTACCTTGTCAGCTCGGAGGATTTGAACTTGTAACCTTCCGGTTATTAGTCCAAAGCTTTAACCACTAGGCTACCCTGCCACCCCTGCATGACCTTTCTGTGCCAAATGTTTAGGGCCTTCTTCTGACACCGCCTCGTATAGAGGACCTGGATGGCAGGGAGCTCAGCCCTAGTGATGTACTGGGCTGTACGCACTACCCTCTGTAGCATCTTGCAGTCGGATGCCAAAAAGTTACAATACCAAGTGGTGATGCAGCCAGTCAAGATGATCCCAATGGTGCAGCTGTAGAAGGTTTTGAGGATCTGAGGGCCCATGAGAAATATTTTCAGCCTCCTGAGGGGGATAAGGCTTTGTCGTGCCTTCTTTACGACTGTTTTGGTGTGTGTGGAGCATAATAATTCTTTACTGATGTGGACACCGAGGAACTTGAAGCTCTCGACCCTCGCCACTACAGTCCCAAGGAGCCTGTTTAATCGAGCCTCTACTTTAACTAATGCTCTCGGCTGTAAGGCCATTTCATTTGGTGACTTTGGGTCTTTTGAGCATCATGCTATACTGTTTACATGTCGGCCACCAGTGCTGGTCACAACCCTGTATAGGCCACCAAAGCACTGCCCCACTTTCTTTACTGATCTATCTGAACTATTATCTATTGTCCTTGAGAACTGTGATAAAATTATTGTGTTGGGTGATTATAATATTCTTGTTGACAAAGAGATTCCAAGGCCATTGAATTTATGAATATTTTGAGCTTGATGGACTTTATCCAACATGTTACTGGGCCCACCCATAACTGTGGCCATACTCTGGACCTGGTTATTACCAAGGGGCTTTCTACTGGGCCCACCCATAACTTTGGCCATACTCTGGACCTGGTTATTACCAAGGGGCTTTCTACTGGGCCCACCCATAACTGTGGCCATAGTCTGGACCTGGTTATTACCAAGGGGCTTTCTACTGGGCCCACCCATAACTGTGGCCATACTCTGGACCTGGTTATTACCAAGGGGCTTTCTACTGGGCCCACCCATAACTTTGGCCATACTCTGGACCTGGTTATTACCAAGGGGCTTTCTACTGGGCCCACCCATAACTGTGGCCATACTCTGGACCTGGTTATTACCAAGGGGCTTTCTACTGGGCCCACCTCTGGACCTAATTACCAAAGGGCCATACTCTGGACCTGGTTATTACCAAGGGGCTTTCTACTGGGCCCACTCATAACTGTGGCCATACTCTGGACCTGGTTATTACCAAGGGGCTTTCTACTGGGCCCATCCATAACTGTGGCCATACTTTGGACCTGGTTACTACCAAGGGGCTTTCTACTGGGCCCACCCATAACTGTGGCCATACTCTGGACCTAGTTATTACCAAGGGGCTTTCTAGTGACATATCATCCTTTGCTGATGTTGCTTTATCTGATCACCACTGTGGATTTATACTACCTTGTTGCCCATAGCCCAGGGTAATACTGAACACATCATTAAGAAACACTCTCTTACCTCTGAAGTTGCTAAATTTTTTATTGAGTGTATGAACAATACTCCACCACCTATTCTACTGTCCTCTATTGATGATTTATTTGATACATGTAATAGCATTAAGGGCAACTATTGATGATTTAGTTGATAAATGTAATAGCATGAAGGGCAACTATTGATGATTTAGTTGATACATGTAATAGCATGAAGGGCCACTATTGATAATTTAGTTGATAAATGTAATAACTAGCGGATCCTGTGTTCTGCCTTTCACCCAGGACAACGGAATGGATCCCAGCCGGCAACCCAAAAAACCGACTTCGTAAAAGAGGGAAACGAGGCGGTCTTCTGGTCAGACTCCGGAGACGGGCACATCGTGCACCACTCCCTAGCATTCTTCTCGCCAATGTCCAGTCTCTTGACAACAAGGTTGATGAAATCCGAGCAAGGGTAGCATTCCAGAGGGACATCAGAGACACTAACGTTCTTTGCTTCACGGAAACATGGCTCACTGGAGAGATGCTATCGGAGTTGGTGCAGCCAGCTGGTTTCTCCACGCATCGCGCCGAGAGAAACAAACATCTTTCTGGTAAGAAGAGGGGCGGGGGCGTATGCCTTATGGCTAACGAGACGTGGTGTGATCACAGAAACATACAGGAACTCAAATCCTTCTGTTAAACGTGTTAACCCTCACAAGGCTGCAGGCCCAGACGGCATCCCCAGCCGCGCCCTCAGAGCATGCGCAGACCAGCTGGCTGGTGTGTTTACGGACATATTCAATCAATCCCTATCTCAGTCTGCTGTTCCCACATGCTTCAAGAGGGCCACCATTGTTCCTGTTCCCAAGAAAGCTAAGGTAACTGAGCTAAACGACTACTGCCCCGTAGCACTCACTTCCGTCATCATGAAGTGCTTTGAGAGACGAGTCAAGGACCATATCACCTCCACCCTACCTGACACCCTAGACCCACTCCAATTTGCTTACCGCCCAAATAGGTCCACAGACGATGCAATCTCAACCACACTGCACACTGCCCTAACCCATCTGGACAAGAGGAATACCTATGTGAGAATGCTGTTCATCGACAACAGCTCGGCATTTAACATCATAGTACCCTCCAAGCTCGTCATCAAGCTCGAGACCCTGGGTCTCGACCCTGCCCTGTGCAACTGGGTACTGGACTTCCTGACGGGCCACCCCCAGGTGGTGAGGGTAGGCAACATCTCCACCCCGCTGATCCTCAACACTGGGGCCCCACAAGGGTGCGTTCTGAGCCCTCTCCTGTACTCCCTGTTCACCCACGACTGCGTGGCCACGCACGCCTCCAACTCAATCATCAAGTTTGCGGACGACACAACAGTGGTAGGCTTGATTACCAACAACGACGAGACGGCCTACAGGGAGGAGGTGAGGGCCCTCGGAGTATGGTGTCAGGAAAATAACCTCACACTCAACGTCAACAAAACTAAGGAGATGATTGTGGACTTCAGGAAACAGCAGAGGGAACACCCCCCTATCCACATCGATGGAACAGTAGTGGAGAGGGTAGTAAGTTTTAAGTTCCTCGGCATACACATCACAGACAAACTGAATTGGTCCACCCACACAGACAGCATCGTGAAGAAGGCGCAGCAGCGCCTCTTCAACCTCAGGAGGCTGAAGAAATTTGGCTTGTCACCAAAAGCACTCACAAACTTCTACAGATGCACAATCGAGAGCATCCTGGCGGGCTGTATCACCGCCAGGTACGGCAACTGCTCCGCCCACAACCGTAAGGCTCTCCAGAGGGTAGTGAGGTCTGCACAACGCATCACCGGGGGCAAACTACCTGCCCTCCAGGACACCTACACCACCCGATGTTACAGGAAGGCCATAAAGATCATCAAGGACAACAACCACCCGAGCCACTGCCTGTTCACCCAGCTACCATCCAGAAGGCGAGGTCAGTACAGATGCATCAAAGCTGGGACCTAGAGACTGAAAAACAGCTTCTATCTCAAGGCCATCAGACTGTTAAACAGCAACCACTAACATTGAGTGGCTGCTGCCAACACACTGACTCAACTCCAGCCACTTTAATAATGGGAATTGATGGGAAATGATGTAAAATATATCACTAGCCACTTTAAACAATGCTACCTAATATAATGTTTACATACCCTACATTATTCATCTCATATGTATACGTATATACTGTACTCTATATCATCTACTGCATCTTTATGTAATACATGTATCACTAGCCACTTTAACTATGCCACTTTGTTTACATACTCATCTCATATGTATATACTGTACTCGATACCATCTACTGTATCTTGCCTATGCTGCTCTGTACCAACACTCATTCATATATCTTTATGTACATATTCTTTATCCCCTGACACTTGTGTGTATAAGACAGTAGTTTTGGAATTGTTAGTTAGATTACTTGTTGGTTATTACTGCATTGTCGGAACTAGAAGCACAAGCATTTCGCTACACTCGCATTAACATCTGCTAACCATGTGTATGTCACAAATAAAATTTGACTTGATTTGATTTGATTTTAGCATGAAGGGCCACTATTGATGATTTATTTGATAAATGTAATAGCATTAAGGGCAACTATTGATGATTTAGTTGATACATGTAATAGCATTAAGGGCCACTATTGATGATTTAGTTGATAAATGTAATAGCATTAAGGGCCACTATTGATGATTTAGTTGATACATGTAATAGCATTAAGAGCCACTATTGATGATTTAGTTGATAAATGTAATAGCATTAAGGGCCACTATTGATACCACAGCTCCAGTAAAGATGAAAAAGGCCACATCCAAACAGAGAGCTCCTTGAATGAGAGAAAACTAGTCGATTAAAGATAAATCGCAGAAAGGCAGAGCGTAAGTGGAGAAAGTAAAAGTTGCGGGTCCATTATGATATTCGGAGAGAGCAATTTGGCATATATAACAAGGCAATTAGAAATCCCAGATGGGCTTATTTTTCACATTTGATTACTATTAATCAGAATAATTGGGGAGTGCTCTTCTCAACCATTGATGGGCTGATAAATCCCAATCCCGCAAACCAACAGCGCCAGAAAGTATTCAGACCCCTTCCCTTTGTCCCATAAAAATGTATGTTACAGCCTTATTCTAAAATGGATTAAATAATTATTTTCCCTCATCAATCTACACAGAATACCCCATAATGACAAAGCGAAACAGTTTTTGTGATATTTTTGTACATTTCTAAAAATAAAAAAACAGAAATACCTTATTTACATAAGTAATCAGATACTTTGCTAAATTGAGCTCAGATGAATCCTGTTTCCATTGATCATCCTTGAGATGTTTCTACAACTTGATTGGAGTCCAGCTGTGGTAACATCAATTGATTGGACATGATTTGGAAAGGCACACACCTGTCTATATAAGGTCCCACAGTTGACAGTGCATGTCAGAGCAAAAATGTGGTCAAATGAATTGTCCGTAGGGCTCCGAGACAGGATTGTGTTGAGGTACAAATGTGAGGATTAAAGTGTTGAATGTCCCCAAGAAAACAGTGGCCTCCTTCAATCTTAAATGGAAGAAGTTTGGAACCACCAAAACTCTTCCTAGAACTGGCCGCTAGGCCAAACTGAGGATTCAGGTGAGAAAGGCCTTGGTCAGAACCCGATGGTCACTCTGACAGAGCTCCAGAGTTCCTCTGTGGAGATGGGAGAAGATTCCAGAAAGACAACTATCTCTACAGCACTCCACTAATCAGGCCATTATTGTAGAGTGGCAGACAGAAGCCACTCCTCAGTAAGAGGCACATGACAGCCCGCTTGGAGTTTGCCAAACGTGACCTAAAAGATTCCCAGAAACAATATTCTCTGGTCTGATGGAACTAAGATTGAACTTCTTGGCCTGAATGCCAACTGTCACGTCTGAGGAAACCTGGCACCATCCCTATGGCGAAGCATGGTGATGCCACCATCATGCTGTGGGGATGTTTTTTAGTGGGGGGGGGGGGCTGGGAGACTAGTCAGGATCGAGGGAAAGATGACCAGAGCAAGGATTCTTGATGGAAACCTGCTCCAGAGCCCGCAGGACCTAAGACTGGGGTAAAGGTTCACCTTCCAACAGAACAATGACCCTCAGCACACAGTCAAGGCAATGCATGAGTGGCTTCGGGGGAGATCTCTGAATGTCCTTGAGTGGCCCAGCCAGAGCGCGGACTTGAACCTGATCGAACATCTCTGGAGAGACCTGAAAATAGCTGTGCAGCAATGCTCCCATCTATTCTGACAGAGCTTGAGAGGAGCTACAGAGAAGAATGGGTGAAACTCCCCCAAAACAAGCGTCATACCCAAGAAGACTCAACACTGTAATCGCTGTCAAAGGTGCTTCAACAAACTACTGAGTAAAGGGTCTGAATACTTATGTAAATGGGATATTTCCATTTATTTTATTTTATAAATGTTCTAAAATGTCTACATACCTGCTTTTGCTATGTCATTATGGGGTATTGTGTGTAGATTGATGGAAAAAAAAGCAATTTCATCAATTTTAGACCAAGGCTGTAACTTAACAAAATGTGGAAAAAGTAAAGGGGTCTGAATACTTTCCGAATGCACTGTATGTGAAATTTCCTCCAAATCTAAATGTGATGAGTTTGCAGCATACAGTGGGGCAAAAAAATATTTAGTCAGCCACCAATTGTGCAAGTTCTCCCACTTAAAAAGATGAGAGAGGCCTGTAATTTTCATCATAGGTACACTTCAACTATGACAGACAAAATTACAAAAGAAATCCAGAAAATCACATTGTAGGGTTCTTAATGAATTTATTTGCAAATTAGGGTGGAAAATAAGTATTTGGTCAACTAAAACAAGCACGATTTCTGGCTCTCACAGACCTGTAACTTCTTCTTTAAGAGGCTCCTCTGTCCTCCACTCGTTACCTGTATTAATGGCACCTGTTTGAACTTGTTATCAGTATAAAAGACACCTGTCCACAACCTCAAACAGTCACACTCCAAACTCCACTATGGCCAAAACCAAAGAGCTGTCAAAGGACACCAGAAACAAAATTGTAGACCTGCACCAGGCTGGGAAGACTGAATCTACAATAGGTAAGCAGCTTGGTTTGAAGAAATCAACTGTGGGAGCAATTATTAGGAAATGGAAGACACACAAGACCACTGATAATTTCTCTCGATCTGGGCCTCCATGCAAGATCTCATCACGTGGGGTCAAAATGATCACAAGAACGGTGAGCAAAAATCCCAGAACCACACGGGGGGGACTAGTGAATGACCTGCAGAGAGCTGGGACCACAGTACCAAAGCCTACCATCAGTAACACACTACGCCGCCAAGGACTCAAATCCTGCAGTGCCAGACGTGTCCCCCTGCTTAAGCCTGTACATGTCCAGGCCTGTCTGAAGTTTGCTAGAGAGCATTTGACTGATCCAGAAGAAGATTGGGAGAATGTCATATGGACAGATGAAACCAAAATATAACTTTTTGGTAAAAACTCAACTCGTTGTGTTTGGAGGACAAAGAACGCTGAGTTGCATCCAAAGAACACCATACCTACTGTGAAGCATGGGGGTGGAAACATCATGCTTTGGGGCTGTTTTTCTGCAAAGGGACCAGGACGACTGATCCGTGTAAAGGAAAGAATGAATGGGGCCATGTATTGTGAGATTTTGAGTGAAAACCGCCTTCCATCAGCAAGGGCATTGAAGATGAAACGTGGCTGGGTCTTTCAGCATGACAATGATCCCAAACACACCGCCCGGGCAACGAAGGAGTGGCTTCATAAGAAGCATTTCAAGGTCCTGGAGTGGCCTAGCCAGTCTCCAGATTTCAACCCCATAGAAAATCTTTGGAGGGAGTTGAAAGTCCGTGTTGCCCTGCAACAGCCCCAAACATCACTGGTCTAGAGGAGATCTGCATGGAAGAATGGGCCAAAACTTCCGGCGCCGACAGAGATGGCCGCCTCGCTTCGCGTTCCTAGGAAACTATGCAGTTTTTTGTTTTTTTACGTGTTATTTCTTACATTAGTACCCCAGGTCATCTTAGGTTTCATTGCATACAGCCGAGAAGAACTACTGTATATAAGATCAGCGTCAACTCACCATCAGTACGACCAAGAATATGTTTTTCGCGACGCGGATCCTGTGTTCTGCCTTACAAACAGGACAACGGAATGGATCGCATGCAGCGACCCCAAAAAACGACTCCGAAAAAGAGGGAAACGTAGCGGTCTTCTGGTCAGACTACGGAGACGGGCACATCGTGCCCCACTTCCTAGCATTCTTCTTGCCAATGTCCAGTCTCTTGACAACAAGGTTGATGAAATCCGAGCAAGGCTAGCATTCCAGAGGGACATCAGAGACTGTAACATTCTGTGCTTCACGGAAACATGGCTCACTGGAGAGACGCTATCCGAAGCGGTGCAGCCAACGGGTTTCTCCACGCATCACGCCGACAGAAACAAACACCTTTCTGGTAAGAAGAGGGGTGGGGGTGTATGCCTTATGGCTAACGAGGCATGGTGCGATGAAAGAAACATACAGGAACTCAAATCCTTCTGTTCACCTGATTTAGAATTCCTCACAATCAAATGTAGACCGCATTACCTACCAAGAGAATTCTCTTCGATTATAATCACAGCCGTATATATCTCCCCCCAAGCAGACACATCGATGGCTCTGAACGAACTTTATTTAACTCTTTGCAAACTGGAAACCATTTATCCGGAGGCTGCATTCATCGTTGTTGGGGATTTTAACAAGGCTAATCTGAAAACAAGACTCCCTAAATTTTATCAGCATATCGATTGCGCAACCAGGGGCGGAAAAACCTTGGATCACTGTTACTCTAACTTCCGCGACACATATAAGGCCCTGCCCCGCCCCCCTTTCGGAAAAGCTGACCACGACTCCATTTTGCTGATACATGCCTACAGACAAAAGCTAAAAAAAGAAGTTCCCACGCTGAGGTCTGTCCAACGCTGGTCCGACCAAGCTGACTCCACACTCCAAGACTGCTTCCATCACGTGGACTGGGACATGTTACGTATTGTGTCAAATAACAACATTGACGAATACGCTGATTCGGTGTGCGAGTTCATTAGAACGTGCGTTGAAGATGTCGTTCCCATAGCAACGATTAAAACATTCCCTAACCAGAAACCTTGGATTGATGGCAGCATTCGTGTGAAACTGAAAGCGCGAACCACTGCTTTCAATCAGGGCAAGGTGTCTGGTAACATGACTGAATACAAACAATGCAGCTATTCCCTCCGTAAGGCTATCAAACAAGCTAAGCGTCAGTACAGAGACAAAGTAGAATCCCAATTCAACGGCTCAGACACAAGAGGCATGTGGCAGGGTCAATCACGGACTACAGGAAGAAATCCAGCCCAGTCACGGACCAGGATGTCTTGCTCCCAGGCAGACTAAATAACTTTTTTGCCCGCTTTGAGGACAATACAGTGCCACTGACACTGCCTGCAACGGGAAAATGCGGTCTCTCCTTCACTGCAGCCGAGGTGAGTAAAACATTTAAACGTGTTAACCCTCGCAAGGCTGCAGGCCCAGACGGCATCCCCAGCCGCGCCCTCAGAGCATGCGCAGACCAGCTGGCTGGTGTGTTTACGGACATATTCAATCAATCCCTATACCAGTCTGCTGTTCCCACATGCTTCAAGAGGGCCACCATCGTTCCTGTTCCCAAGAAAGCTAAGGTAACTGAGCTAAACGACTAACGCCCCGTAGCACTCACTTCCGTCATCATGAAGTGCTTTGAGAGACTAGTCAAGGACCATATCACCTCCACCCTACCTGACACCCTAGACCCACTCCAATTTGCTTACCGCTCAAATAGGTCCACAGATGATGCAATCTCAACCACACTGCACACTGCCCTAACCCATCTGGACAAGAGGAATACCTATGTGAGAATGCTGTTCATCAACTACAGCTCGGCATTCAACACCATAGTACCCTCCAAGCTCGTCATCAAGCTCGAGACCCTGGGTCTCGACCCTGCCCTGTGCAACTGGGTACTGGACTTCCTGACGGGCCGCCCCAGGTGGTGAGGGTAGGTAACAACATCTCCTCCCCGCTGATCCTCAACACTGGGGCCCCACAAGGGTGCGTTCTGAGCCCTCTCCTGTACTCCCTGTTCACCCACGACTGCGTGGCCACGCACGCCTCCAACTCAATCATCAAGTTTGCGGACGACACAACAGTGGTAGGCTTGATTACCAACAACGACGAGACGGCCTACAGGGAGGAGGTGAGGGCCCTCGGAGTGTGGTGTCAGGAAAATAACCTCACACTCAACGTCAACAAAACTAAGGAGATGATTGTGGACTTCAGGAAACAGCAGAGGAAACACCCCCCTATCCACATCGATGGAACAGTAGTGGAGAGAGTAGAAAATTTTAAGTTCCTCGGCATACACATCACAGACAAACTGAATTGGTCCACTCACACAGACAGCATCGTGAAGAAGGCGCAGCAGCGCCTCTTCAACCTCAGGAGGCTGAAGAAATTCGGCTTGTCACCAAAAGCACTCACAAACTTCTACAGATGCACAATCGAGAGCATCCTGGCGGGCTGTATCACTGCCTGGTACGGCAACTGCTCCGTCCTCAACCGTAAGGCTCTCCAGAGGGTAGTGAGGTCTGCACAACGCATCATCGGGGGCAAACTACCTGCCCTCCAGGACACCTACACCACCCGATGTTACAGGAAGGCCATAAAGATCATCAAGGACATCTACCACCCGAGCCACTGCCTGTTCACCCCGCTATCATCCAGAAGGCGAGGTCAGTAAAGGTGCATCAAAGCTGGGACCGAGAGACTGAAAAACAGCTTCTATCTCAAGGCCATCAGACTGTTAAACAGTCACCACTAACATTGAGTGGCTGCTGCCAACACACTGACAACTCCAGCCACTTTAATAATGGGAATTGATGGGAAATGATGTAAATATATCACTAGCCACTTTAAACAATGCTACCTTATATAATGTTACTTACCCTACATTATTCATCTCATAGGCATACGTATATACTGTACTCTATATCATCAACTGCATCCTTATGTAATACATGTATCACTAGCCACTTTAACTATGCCACTTTGTTTACATACTCATCTCATATGTATATACTGTACTCGATACCATCTACTGTATCTTGCCTATGCTGCTCTGTACCATCACTCATTCATATATCCTTATGTACATATTCTTTATCCCCTTACACTGTGTATAAGACAGTAGATTAGGAATTGTTAGTTAGATTACTTGTTGGTTATTACTGCATTGTCGGAACTAGAAGCACAAACATTTCGCTACACTCGCATTAACATCTGCTAACCATGTGTATGTGACAAATAAAATTTGATTTGATTTGATTTGAAATACCAGCAACAGTGTGTGAAAACCTTGTGAAGACTTACAGAAAACGTTTGACCTCTGTCATTGCCAACAAAGGTTATATAACAAAGTATTGAGAAAAACTTTTGTTATTGACCAAATTCTTATTTTCCACCATAATTTGCAAATAAATTCATTAAAAATCCTACAATGTGATTTTCTGGATTTTTCTTTTCTCATTTTGTCTGTCATAGTTGAAGTGTACCTATGATGAATGAATTACAGGCCTCTCTCATCTTTTTAAGTGGGAGAACTTGCACAATTGGTGACTGACTAGATACTTTTTTCCCCCCACTGTATTTCAGAGATAAGATTAGGCTAGGTATCAGTTAAGAAAGCCCTGATGAGAAGTTTGATAAGTGCCCTCGCCTTTCTGTCTGTAACGATGTAAGCTGAGGGTCGGGAACAAGTTCTGGGAGTGAATACATTTAATAAAAAATGAAACAAACACGTAACACAAACAGCGCACCGACATGAAACAGGAACAATGACGACTGGGGAAGAAATCAAAGGGAGTGACATATAAAGGGCAGATAATCAAGGAGGTGATGGAGTCCAGGTGAGTGTCATTATGCACCTAACGCTGGTGACAGGTGTGCGCCCTAACGAGCAGCCTGGTGACCCAGAGGACAGAGAGGGAGCACAAGTGACACAGTCCATGTACTCTTAGATTTAAGTTCTGCATTCGACATTGTTGACCATGTTGTCCTCCTGGACAGACTGGGTTGGCCTCTCCAGTCCAGTTCTAAAATAGTTTAGGGCCTATTTAACCCTTGGTGGACATAATATAAAGAAAGTGTTTCTGTACTGCTGCTCCCCCCCCCTCTCTCTCTCTCTGCATCTCTCTCTCTCTGCATCCCTCTCTCTGCATCCCTCTCTCTCATCCCTCTCTCTGCATCCCTCTCTGCTTCTCTCTCTACCTCTCGCCCTACCTCTGCCTCCCTCTCTCTCTCTGCCTCCCCCTCTCTCTGTCTCCCCTCTCTCTCTGTCTCCCCTCTCTCTCTGTCTCCCCTCTCTCTCTGTCTCCCTCTCTCTCTGCCTCCCTCTCTCTCTCTCCCTCTCTCTCTCTGCCTCCCTCTCTCTGCCTCCCTCTCGCTCTCTGCCTCTGCCTCCTTCTCTCTGCCTCCTTCTCTCTACATCTGCCTCCCTCTCTGCCCCTCTGCCTCTGTCTCTGCCCCTCTGCCTCTGTCTCTGCCCCTGTCTCTGCCCCTCTGCCTCTGTCCCTCTGCCTCTGTCCCTCTGTCCCTCTGCCTCTGTCTCTGCCCCTCTGTCTCTGTCCCTCTGTCTCTCCCCCTCTGTCTCTGTCCATCTGCCTCTGTCCCTCCCCCTCCGTCTCTGTCCCTCTGCCTCTGTCTCTGCCCCTGCCTCTGCCCCTCTGTCTCTGTCCCTCTGCCTCTGTCCCTCTGCCTCTGTCCCTCTGCCCCTCTGCCTCTGCCCCTGTCTCTGCCTCTGTCTCTGTCTCTGCCCCTGTCTCTTTCCCTCTGTCTCTGTCCCTCTGTCTCTGTCCCTCTGCCTCTGTCTCTGCCCCTGTCTCTGCCCCTGTCTCTGCCTCTGCCCCTCTGCCTCTGCCACCGGCAGTTCTTAGTGTCAGCATCAGGACAGACAAAGAAGACTTGGCCGACTGTCTGTGTTGGGTTGAACAACCCTGGAAAGTACTGAGTGAGAGACAGAGAGAGAGACAGAGAGAAAGAGGGGGAGAGAGATAACAGACATAGATAAAGTAGTGGGGAGAGAAAGTTATTGTAAAAAGAGAGAAAAAGAGGTAAAAGACAAGTCCAGGAGGGACAACGTTGTATCTTTGTGATCAGCAGAATCTCCTCTCTGTGACGTCAACACCTCCAGTCTGTTTATCCAGCCCCTCAAGGTACAGTGTCAGTCATGACATCCATAGCTTTGTATATGAGTTTGTGGTTACATTCTTACCCTCAGCTAACCGTACCAAGTGGCAAAGTCAAACTGTTAAATTCACACATTCTGCCATTCAATAATAGCACATTTACAGATATAGAACCCTAGCGATCATAACATAACATATTGATGAACTTATACTTGGACACAACACAGAACTTATGTTTTATTGATGACTGGAGTCTTCATTGATCTCATCAGCATCTGTTCTACTTTCATATGTTTATTTGGCTTCCGATCCATGCTCATGTTCTCTAGCCCCAAGGCAAACCCTGTCTACATATTCTGTAGGAAGTGATTAACAGTTGTAAGTGGAGTCACCAACACACACACACACACACACACACACACACACACACACACACACACACACACACACACACACACACACACACACACACACACACACACACACACACACACACACACACACACACACTGTGTGAGGAGACATTGTGTGTGAATGTTCTCATTACCCCAGACTTCAAAGCAAACAGCATTCTGATATGGCAGTTCAAACCACCTCATTATTGACCTAATCCTATATTCCCCTCTTTTCTAACACAAACATGTAACAGAACACACACTCTGCTAGTACTAGTAGTATTACACACACACGCACGCACACACACACACACACACACACACACACACACACACACACACACACACACACACACACACACACACACACACACACACACACACACACACACACACACACACACACACACACACACACACACACACACACTACTAAGACCGTAAACCATTGCCACACATACTCATTTCAAGGTCTCCCCAACTCCTCTCTAAGTGCTGTAACTAGCCTAGTTTAAGGCTTTTCTGATCAATGTTTCATATAGATCCTAACGTGTACAGGAGACTTTACAGACAGACTGTCATTCTTCTAGTACCAAGAACTCAAAATCAAAATGTCCTTTCAAAGACATTCTAGTCAATCAATTTCTTCTCTCATTTCTCGCTACTTTGTATGAGGTAAACTCCTGTATTCATCTCAATTAGTACCCCTGGTTAGGGACAGGGAGACAAAAACATAAGGTTTTTAGTCCGAATACACCATTCCCACACACTCTATCTATCGAGGGCTACTGTTGTCCATCCATCTGCCTGGGTGTGCTGTCTACTGTCCCTCTCCTCCTTTTCCCCCTTTCCTTCCACTCCCTTTCTCTCTCCTCTTTCATACGTGCACAGATTGAGTGGGGAGTCTAGGCAGCAGAGTGGACTATCCCCGGAAGACTCTAAGAGCAGAACACTCTCTGGGGTGACTTTGGGACAAGACTTTTGTTGAATGTGTTAATGTTGAATCTGTCAGAGACTGTGTACAGATGTAGGATCTTAATTTGAGCCAGCTTGCTACAGCAGGAAAATAATCCTGCAGCAACAGGAAATGTCAATTATTAAGTGGATTATATTTAATGGACATTTTTGTAGGGTTTGATAAATGTTTTGTAAAAAGTCTGAAATGTGAAAGTGGAAAATACAAATTTCAGTAAACTGTTTAAACTTGAAATACACTACACGTTTTAGATTTCTTGCATTGCAGGAAAGCTCTTCTGCAACAAGGTGATCAAATTAAGATCCTACATACGTATGTGTCAGTGACATTGGTCATTCAGGTGTGACAGACAGGAGTAGACAGGACAGCCTAAGGCTGATACCATGACACACAAACAGGGCAGTGTATTACTCACGCTCGTGCACCCACACACACCAAACATTGATGAACTACTGTCCACCCATCCTGAAATCATGTAGGGAATTGAAAATATTTGAATTAAAAAAACTGAAGAATAACTTGGATTCTAACCTCCTTCACTGCACTCCCATTCACTACAGCTGTGTTCACTGAAAAGATCAGAACGTCTATAGAACCCAGCTAATCAAGTTGGGTCTGAGTGTTCCTTTTCCAGAGGAAGAGAGAGAGAGAGAGAGAGAGAGAGAGAGAGAGAGCAGAGAGAGAAAGAGGCAGAGAAAGAGAGAGAGAGAGGCAGAGAAAGAGAGAGAGAGAGAGAGAGAGGCAGAGAAAGAGAGAGAGAGGCAGAGAGAGAGAGAGACAGAGAGAGAGATAGAGAGAGAGAGGCAGAGAGAGAGAGAGAGAGAGAGAGAGGCAGAGAGAGAGAGAGAGAGAGAGAGAGAGGAGGCAGAGAGTGAGATAGAGAGAGAGAGAGGCAGAGAGAGAGAGAAAGAGAGAGAGAGAGAGAGAGAGAGAGAGGCAGAGAAAGAGAGAGAGAGAGGCAGAGAGTGAGATAGAGAGAGAGAGAGGCAGAGAGAGAGAGAGAGAGAGAGGGGATATAACTTGAATAGACTAACAGTACACAATAGACCCTGGGCTTGGGGCTTGGGGCGAAGCAAAGTCTTATTTAGGAAACATTCACAGTAAATATTTCATAGTACTGTTTTGTTGTTCCTCTCATCTAAACCCCATTGTTCTTCTGTGTGAATATTACACACACACACACATTTTATAAAAAAATACAACTGATATATCAAATCAAATCAAATGTTATTTGTCACATGCCCCGAATACAACAAGTGTAGACCTTACTGTAAAAAATTACTTACAAGCCCTGAATGACCTTTTGCGTGTAGGGGGCAGTATTTTTGTTTTTGGCTAAAAAACGTACCCATTTGAAACTGCCCATTTCTCAGCCCCAGAAACTAGAATATGTATATAATTGAATAGGTTAGTATAGAAAGATTAGGATAGAAAACACTCTAAAGTTTCCAAAACTGTAAAAATATAGTATGTGAGTATAATAGAACTGATACTGCAGCCGAAAACCTGAGGAAAATCCAATCAGGAAATGCCTCTTATTTTGAAACCTCTCTGTTCCTATGCATGCCTATCCTCAATTTAAAGGGATATCAACCAGATTCCTTTTTCTATGGCTTCCCTAAGGTGTCCACAGTCTTTAGACATAGTTTCAGGCTTTTATTTTGAAAAATGAGCGTGAAAGATCACATTGCGTAAGTGGATAGGTGGGGGTTCTCAGAGTGAGTTTTGCGCTACAGAGTAAAGCGGCCATTGTTTCTCCCGGTGTTATTGAAAAACCTACACAACTGGTTGATATATTATCGAATTTATATTTTAAAAACAACCTGAGGATTGATTATAAAAAATGTTTGACATGTTTCTGTGGACATTATGGATATTATTTGGAATATACATCTGCGTTGTCGTGACCGCTCTTTCCTGTGGATTTCTGAACATAACGCAACAAACAAATGGAGGTATTTTGGGTATAAAAATGATCTTTATGGAACAAAAGGAACATTTGTTGTGTAACTGGGAGTCTCGTGAGTGAAAACATCCGAAGATCATCAAAGGTAAATGATTAATTTGCTTTTCTGATTTTCGTGACCTTGCTACTTAATGCTTAGTGTACATAATGTTTTGTTATGCTATCGATAAACTTACACAAACGCTTGGATTGCTTTTGCTGTAAAGAATAATTTCAAAATCTGAGACGACAGGTGGATTAACAAAAGGCTAAATTGTGTTTTGCAATATTGCACTTGTGATTTCATGAACATGAATACTTTTTAATAATATTATTTGACCGTGGCGCTATGCAATTCAGCAGTTGCTGACGAAAATGATCCCGCTAACGGGATGGGTAGCGTCTTAACCAACAGTGCAGTTCAAGAAGAGTTAACAAAATATTAACCAGGTAGGCTAAAGTACCGGTACCGAGTCAATGTGCAGGGGTACAGAATAATCGAGGTAATTTGTACATGTAAGTAGGGGTGAAGTGACAATGCATAGATAATAAACAGCGAGTAGCAACAGTGTACAAAACAAATGGGGGGGGGTGGTGTCAATGTAAATAGTCTGGTGGCCATTGTTCAGAAGTCTTATGGCTTGGGGGTAGAAGCTGTTAAGGAGCCTTTTGGCCCTAGATTTGGCGCTCCGGTTCCGCTTTCCATGCGGTAGCAGAGAAAACAGTCTATGACTTGCGTGACTGGAGTCTCTGACAATTTTGGGTGTTTTCCTCTGACACCACCTATTATATAGCTCCTGGATGGGAGGAAGCTTGGCCCCAGTGATGTATTGGGCCGTACGCACTATCCTCTGTAGCGCCTTACGGTCAGATGCAGAGCAGTTGCCGTACCAGGCGGTGATGCAACCGGTCAGGATGCTTTCGATGGTGCAGCTGTAGAACATTGAGGATCTGGGGACCCATGCCAAATATTGTCAGTCTCCTAAGGGGGATGTCACATTTACATAAGTATTCAGACCCTTTACTCAGTATTTTGTCTTCTTGGGTTTGATGCTATAAGCTTGGCATACCTGTATTTGGGGACTTTCTACCATTCATCACTGCAAATCCTCTCAAGCTCTGTCAGGTTGATCAGGTTCAAGTCCGGGCTCTGGCTGGGCCACTCAAGGACATTCAGAGACTCCCCCGAAGCCACTCCTGCGTGTGCTTAGGGTCGTTGTCCTGTTAGAAGGTGAACCTTCGCCCCAGTCTGGCCACTGTGTTCTTTGAAATCTTCAATGCTGCAGAAATGTTTTGGTACCCTTCCTGAGATCTGTGCCTTGACACAATCCTGCCTCGGAGCTCTACGGACAATTCCTTTGACCTCATGGCTTGGTTTTTGCTCTGAAATGCACTGTTGACTGTGGGATATTATATAGACAGGTGTGTGCCTTTCCAAATCATGTCCAATCAAATTAAATCAAATCAAATGTATTTATATAGCCCTTCTTAGATCAGCTGATATCTCAAAGTGCTGTACAGCAACCCAGCCTAAAACCCCAAACAGCAAGCAATGCAGGTGGAGAAGCACGGTGGCTAGGAAAAACTCCCTAGAAAGGCCAAAACCTAGGAAGAAACCTAGAGAGGAACCAGGCTATGAGGGGTGGCCAGTCCTCTTCTGGCTGTGCTGGGTGGAGATTATAACAGAACATGGCCAAGATGTTCAAATGTTCATAAATGACCAGCATGGTCAAATAATAACATCAATCAATTTAATTTACCACAGGTGGACTCCAATTAAGTTGTAGAAATACCTCTAAGAATGATCAATGGAAACAGGATGCACCTGAGCTCAATTTCGAGTCTCATAGCAAAAGGTCTGAATACTTACGTAAATAAGGTATTTCTGTTTTACATTTTTTAGAAATGTTTTATTTTGTCATTATGGGGTATTGTGTTAGAACCAGCATCCCTGTGGAACGCTTTCAACACCTTGTAAAGTCCATGACGAATTGAGGCTGTTCTGAGGACAAAAGGGGTGCAACTCAATAGGAAGATGTTCTTAAAGTTTGTTCACTCAGTGTATATCTTAAATGAGTCGTGAGATTTGATGACACCAATAATGTGGGGGCAGAAACAAATCCAACTGCCTTGACAAAACTCTCCAAGACTAGAAAGTGATAGAAAGCTTTAAAACCAACCCTGTAACACCAAGCTAAGCATGTGTATATACACTATGTATAAGATATGCGAATAAGTCCAGAATCAGAAATCTTATGTTATTTTTTATTATACTACATTATTTATTTATTTATAATTTTTTTTGTTGGGGGGTGGGGGTTACATTATCCATTTTAATTTATACGTTTATATGTATATGTTTATATGCTGACACTCAAAATAAAAAAATACCATTAAGATATACATTCAGAATTTAATAATAAATCATGATTTTCAACATAAACAGGAAAAGAAAACCAAAATAAAGGGGGCCTCCACCCCCAACCTCCCACCCCATTCCCCCAACCAGCCAACATGTCTCCATCAATGTCCCTCTTATGATCCCGTTATTAAGCATTATAAAATGTCTTACCTTCTTGTAGAGGCTGCGTAGGTCTCTGTACTGCCACATACTGCTGAGCACCTGAGATGCAGCCTTCACCACCTTGGCTGAGTGTCTGAGAGGGAGAGCAAGAGAGAGAGAGAGAGAGAGAGAGTGAAGAGAGAGAGAGAAAGAGAGAAAAAGAGAGAAAGAGAGAGAGAGAGAGAGAGAGAGAGAGAGAGAGAGAGAGAGAGAGAGAGAGAGAGAGAGAGAGAGAGAGAGAGAGAGAGTGGAAAGAGAGAGAGAGAGAAATAGTTAGTTATTAGTTATTTTTATTGGGTCTGGGAGCCCACAACACAATAAACACTCAAACAAACAAAAACATAAATTGATTAAACATCAATTAAAAACACAACACCAAATCTTCCTCCACAGTAACTAAACACAACAAACTCTGAATACCCCATATGCTCATAAACAGCCCAATGTTATTAACCAGTTTGTAATAAGCAAACTCAACCCCCAGCCAACATCTTCTCCAGCATGCCCACCACGTCCACAGACCCCTGTGCCCGAATACTGTTCTTTCGTGTTTTCCAAATTGCTAATTTAGCTGCCCCTGACACAAAGTTAAGTAAAAGAACTACACCCCTTCGACTAAACATGTACATTGGGCCACAATTTTAAATGTAACCTTTATTAACCTTTGGCCCAAATATAAACAGTTGGGAAGTGAAAACCTCTCCCAGAGCTGATAACCAACTAGTGATCAGATCAAAGATCCCGACCAACCTGGGACACTGTAAGAACAGATGCGCCAGAGTTTCAGATTCAGCACAGCATGGACACCCCTCTCCAACAGTAGGATCCAGGTGTACCAGATGCATATTGGTGGCTATGTCTCATGTATTATCCTCCATTGGAGGTCAGCTGTCCTCTTTTCAATAGGCAGTTTGTATAAAGACCGCCAACAGCCTTTTGGGGAGACACCTGGACCAAACACCCGCCCACATCGTTGATTTTACCCCGTCCAGGGAAGAAGCACGGGACACTATTGTCCCGTAGCACTACACATATTATGGATATGGCCTTCTTTCCCAACGCCTTGAACTCCCCCAGCTCCTGGGTATCCAAGGAAAACAGCATCCCCACGTCCTCTTTAATGCCTCCGCTGCAACACTTACATTCAGGGCAGGGAACACATAATCCAGACCCTCCTTCCACCGATCAGAGTTGGAAGGATCAGTCATACTGCCGATGAAGTACTGGCAAGGAATCACAGACCTCAGCTATGACTTTCCCCAGGAGGCAAGATTATCTGATCCCCGCTCTTTCTGCAAGCTCCTCCAACGATCTGCTCCTGCTCCACATCAGATGACCCAGCTTGGTACACCCCACACCTAACAGGCATGAACGTAGGCTGGCTGAACCCATAGGATGGCACAGGATGACAATGTTATAAAAAAGAGGTTCTTGAAAAAGCCACATTCCTGGTGGCGTGCCGGCCTTACGGGGCATGTGGAAAATGCTCCAAGCTTGCATAACAGACTCACAGAATGGAGTCAGGCCAGACAAAGCACCACCCTCTAGTTTTAAGAGGAATCAGTGCTTATCTAAGTCCAAACATCCCGTTCTCCTCATCAATGGCTGCGGTTCAAACTCATAAAAGACACACCCTCGTCCACTTACCCTCGCCTTATCCCCGTCACCATCTTGGAGGGCGGTCCAAATGATTAGCCAAGCAAGGGAAGTTTGCAACGTAAGTCCCTCGAGTTTGCTAGTGTACAATTATGTTCACTTCGGGGCCTGAAACTCACCATTATTCAATTCGTGATGATTGTACATCCGCAAAGAAGTGTAAGTAAAAACAAATGTAAATAAGTTATAAATTCTGCTACTAATGCACATGATGGCACAAACATAAAAGTAATTATGTTTTTGTTTGGTTAGCTTTTGGAAATTTGGAAACATTATTCACCTTCAGAAGGATAACATTATTTACCTAATTCACTTGCTAGCTTTCATACAGTAAGCGTATATTAATAATTATATATTTAATGTAAGTAGACATGCCATCATAAATGACTGTAGCGCATATAAGGCACCCACAAGCTACCGTTGGCTGAAAACACAATCATCGCGGGATGAACGAGTGACGAATTTCCGGGCAATAGCGGTCAATTATAGCGGTCAAAAAATCCTTCCTTCTTCCCTCGCCCCTTGCTCTGTAAGTGTATACTCATCAGACGTTATGATACGTCATCAGAAGTGTCCACTTCATTTGAGGGCTGAGAGGATAGGGTGTGTCTTTTAAGTGTTTGGACTGCAGCCAAAGTGTAGGGTGTATCGACCCAGCGAGAACCGTCACTGTACGACAGTATCTGGGCTGCTTGAAGTTGGAAAGCAATGATCCTAGAAGAAATGTCCACCAGGCCTTGCCCACCCTCGTGCAGTGGCGGGAACAGGGCTGCAGCGTTAATACAATTTTGTCCAGACCAGAAGAAATTGACAAGGGTCAGAAATTGAAGCTCTTGTATCAGATTTGACACCCCAGTGGCTGTAAAATCTTTAGTCTGTGCCACAGGGTAGAAGGTTATTGGCTCCCAGCACCCTTCCCCTATAAGACAGCTGGGGTAGCACCCATTTCCACCTATACAATCTGGCACACACCTTATCCACTACACCCTCCCAATGCTTTTTTTTTGAAAGAAATCGGAGCCTAGAAAAACCCCCAATGTCTTCATCCCATCTCTGCCCCACTGAAGCCCCCCTAGTAACCGTGGAACAGACCCTATCTGAAGCTAACCAGCCCACAGCGATTCACTCTTTTCCCAATTAACTCTAGCTGAGGAGACCCCCTCATACACCTTGAGACCTTTAACATACTCACCCCCTGTAATAAAAGCTGTCACGTCATCTGCATACACAGACAGTGCTATCATAGTGCTTCATAACCCCTGGCACAGAGAAAACAATAAGCCTTGCTCTTAAAAAACAAAGCATTTTGTTCAATTGTCAGACAATATAGCTGTCCTGAAATTGGGCATCCCTGTCTGATACCCCAATGGATAGGGAAAGTGCAGCTCAAACCACCCCCACCTTCACCATACAAGAGGCCCCAGCATACAGTAAACTCATCCAAGACGGTAGAAAGCCTTCTCCTGATCCAAAGAAAGCAATCTCACATTCACATCATACAGTTTACAAATGGGTAAAACATCTCTAATTAGAAACAAGTTATCAACAATAGAGTGGTCAGGGACACAGTAAGACTGGTATTTGTGACCAAGAGCCCCAGATATTCTTTCAAACTGTTTGAGAGACACTTAGATATAATTGTATATTGTGCACACAGCAATGCAACATGTTGGCAGCTTTTAGAAGAGCCAAATCCCCCTTTTATATTATTATTATTATATTGATTTTTTTACCCCTTTTTATCCCCAATTTTGTGGTATCCAATTGGGAGTTAACAGCTGGTAGTGGACAGCTCCTGCAGAGTAATGTCAGAGTCCAAAGCATCTCTCTGTTCAGGGCACAATTGAGGAAGTCCATGTAACAACTGTTCAGCACAGAGAGGATCACAATCTTATAGAGGGCAGAGTAGAAATTCACTGCTTTTTGGCGCATCTCATTGTCATCTGTGGCCACCTTCCCATCAGGGACACGAAGGCAGATCATCTGTTTGCTTTGCAATGTCGATTGCCCTAGGTTAAAAAAAAAGCGCTAGGTGCCTCCATATCCTTGAGGGTAGCAAAGTGAGACCCAATCAAGGCACCCTTCACTCTTTCCTGTAAAAACAACCTCAGTTCATGTCCCTTGTCCTGTAAGTTCAGGACTAGTCCAGGGTCAGCCTGAGTGAGCAACTTCAACTTAATATATTTGATGTCCTCTTCAAGAGTCATGACAGTCTCTTTAACTTCAATACTAGACAGAGCAGTATACGGTTGACCAAACACACATATTAGGGCATTTCATTTAATAACCCTCCCTTTTCCCCAAAACAACAAAAACGTTCACAAAACATGGCATCATGTAGTAACTTAACACTAAAAAACATTCAAGATGGCGCCGACAGAGATGGTCGCCCCGCTTCAAGTCCTTAGGAAAATATGCAGTAATTTGTTTGTTTTTTAGGTATTATTTCTTACATTGTAAGGCAAGAAAATCTTAAGTACTATTACATACAGCCGGGAAGAACTATTGGATATAAGAGTGACGTCAACTTACCAACATTAAAACCAGGAATACGACTTTTCCAAAGTGGATCCTTTGTTTGGACCTCCACCCTGGACATTGGATCTAATCCCAGAGGCCAACCCAAAACAACGTTGTCGCCACAGGACAGGCAGACGAAGCGGCCTCCTGGTCAGACTTAGAAGGCGAGCATACCATCCACTGCTTCTGATCATATTACTCGCCAATGTCCAGTCTCTAGACAACAAGGTGTACGAAATTAGGGCACGATTTGCCTTCCAGAGAGACATCAGAGATTGTAACATTCTCTGTTTCACGGAAACATGGCTCACTCGGGATATGTTGTCAGAGTCGGTACAGCCACCAGGTTTGTTCATGTGTCGCACCGGCAGAAACAAACATCTCTCTGGTAAGAAGAAGGGCGGGGTGGATGCCTCATGATTAACCACTCATGGTGTAACAATAACAACATACATGAACTCAAGTCCTTCTGTTCACCTTACCTAAATTCCGACTGAGAATTCTCTTAGATTTTAGTCACAGCCATGTATATCCCACCCCCAAGCAGAGACCTTGATGGCCCTGAAAGAACTTCACTGGACAACTATGTAAACTGGGAACCATATATCCTGGGGCTGCATTTATTGTAGCTGAGGATTTAAGCAAAGCTAATTTGAGAACAAGACTAACTAAATTCTACCAGCACATTGACTGTTGTACCTGTTCGAGCAAAACACTGGACCACTGCAACTCTAACATCCGCGATGCACACAAGGCCCTCCCCCGCCCTCACTTCGGGAAATCCAATCACAACTCCATCTTGCTCATACTGTCCTATAGGCAGAAACTCAAACAGGATGTACCCATGTACCCCTAGAACCATTCAACACTGGTCTGACCAATCGGAATCCACGCTTCAAGATTGTTTTGATCACGTGGACTGGAAAATGTTTCTGGGAAGCCTCAGACAATAACATTGATTTATACGCTGACTCGGTGAGTGAGTTTATTAGGAAGTGCGGAGATGTTGTACCCACTGTGACTATTAAAACCTACCCCAACAAGAAACCGTGGATAGAAATGAAAGCGCGAACCACCGCATTCAGCCAAGGAAAGAAGTTGGTGAATATGGCCGAAAATAAACAGTGGAGTTATTTCCTCTGCAAGGCAATCAATCAAGCGAAATGTTGGTATAGGGACAAAATGGAGTCGCAATTCAACGGCCTAGACACTATACGAATGTGGCAGGGTCTACAGGCAATTACGGACTACAAAAAGAAAACCAGCCACGTCACGGACACTGACGTCTTGCTTCCAGACAAGCTAAACACCTTCTTTGCCCGCTTTGAGGATAATACAGTGCCACCGACACAGCCCACTACCAAGGACTGCGGGTCCCCCCTCTCCTTCTCCGTGGCCAAAGTGAGTAAGACATTTAAACGTGTTAACCCTCGCAAGGCTGCTGGCTTAGATGGCATCCCTAGCCACGTCCTCAGAGCATGCGCAGACCAGCTGGCTGGTGTGTTTATGGATATATTCAATCGCTCCCTATCTCAGTCTGCTGTCCCTACATGCTTCAAGATGGCCACCATTGTTCCTGTACCAAAGAAGGCAAAGATAACTGAACTAAAGGACTATCGCCCCATAGCACTCATTTCTATCATCATGAAGTGCTTGGAGAGACTATTCAAGGATCATATCACCTTACCTGCCTCCCTAGACCCACGTCAGTTTGCATACCGCCCCAACAGGTCCACAGACGATGCAATTATCATTATTATCAAGAGGGATAGCTATGCAAGAATGCTGTTCATTGACTACAGCTCAGCATTCAACACCATAGTACCCTCTAAGGTCATCATTAAGCTTAAGGCCCTGGGTCTCAACCCCGCCCTGTGCAATTGGGTCCTGGACTTTCTGACGGGCCGCCCCCCAGGTGGTGAAGGTAGGACACAACATCTCCACTTCGCTGGTCCTCAACGCTGGGGCCCCACAAGGGTGCATGCTCAGCCCCCTCCTGTACTCCCTGTTCACTCATAACTCAATTATCAAGTTTGCAGATGACACAACAGTAGTGGGCTTGATTACCAACAATGACGAGACAGCCTACAGGGAGGTGGGGAGGGCACTCGGAGTGTAGTATCAGGAAAATGTCCTCTCACTCAATGTCTAAAAAGCAAAGGAGGTGATCGTGGACTTCAGGAAACAGAAGAGGGAGCACCCCCTTATACACATCGACGGGACAGTAGTGGAGAAGGTGGAAAGTTTTAAGTTCCTCTGCGTACACATCACGGACAAACTGGAATGGTCCAACCACACTGACAGCATGTGGAAGAAGGCGCAACAGCGCCTCTTCAACCTCAGGAGGCTGAAGAAATGTGGCCTAGTCACCTACATCCCTCACAAACTTTTACAGATGCACAATCCAGAGCATCCTGTCGAGCTGAATCGCCTGGTACGGCAACTGCACCGCCCTCAACCGAAAGGCTCTCCAGAGGGTGGTGCAGTCTGCACAACGCAGCACCGGGGGCAAACTACCTGCCCCCCAGGACACCTAGAGCACCCGATGTCACAGGAAGGCCAAAAAGATCAAGTACAACAACCACCCGAGCCACTGCCTGTTCACCCCGCTATCATCCAGAAGGTGAGGTCAGTACAGGTGCATCAAATCTGGGACCGAGAGACTGAAAAACAGCTTCTATCTTAAGGCCATCAGACTGCTAAACAGCCATCACAAACATGGAGAGGCTGCTGGCAACATACAGACCCAAATCACTGGCCACTTTAATAAATGGATCACTAGTCACATTAAATAATGCCACTTAAATAATGTTTACATATTCTACATTACTCATCTTATATCTATATACTGTATTTCATACCATGTATTGCATCTTGCCTATGCCGCACGGCCATCGCTCATCCATATATGTATATGTACATATTCTTATTCCATTCCTTTACATTTGTGTGTATAAGGTAATTTTGTGAATTTGTTAGATTACTTGTTAGATATTACTGCACTGTCGGAACTAGAAGCACAAGCATTTCGCTACACTCGCATTAACATCTGCTAACCATGTGTATGTGACCAATAAAATGTGATTTGATTTGAAAATACCAATAAGGTGATGACCTTCGTGGACAGGGCAAGTGAATATCAACAGTAACATTATGGTGATCAGAAAAACCCACAGGAGTAATGTCACACCTTCCAACCCTACTACAGTAGTGAACAGATACATACAACCTGTCTAACCTTGCTGCACTGACACAACCTTCAATAACTTTTAGCCATGTGTATTGCCTAACTTTTGCATTTCTTACTCCCCACACAGAAAGCTCAAACTCAGTTAATAGATTTCTGATGGCACATGAGGTTCTACAGCAGTGCGATCAACAGTAAAATCCACTGTACAGTTCCAGTCTCCCCCTAACACCATACACCCCCCTTGATCACCCTTATTTGATCAAATACAACAATACGCTCTGTATCCTCATTAGCAGCATAAACATTATTTTTTTAAATAAATAAACATAAATCTGCCTTGACCAATAAAACCCGAGCCATGGCAATCTCTGTTGGATACCACAGTCACCCCTAAGCCTATCGAAAACAAAATTGCCACTACTATCTGAAATTAGTACCATGACTGAATATACGCTGCCCCTCCCACCACATACCCAGTCAACCTCATTAGCCTCATCACTACAGTATGTACCTATCTCCTGTAGAAAAGCTCTCTTACTGTCCCTTCCTCTGTTATTATAGAGAGAACCTCCCCTTTAGAACCTCCATATAGAGAGGAGAAAGGAAAAACAGAAGAGACTACAACGGAACCAGACAAAGAGAAAAAATAAGCTATGAGGCATGGTAATCATCCTTGTTTTAATTGAATTTGAACCTTACCACGCTTCCCACTATGTTTTGCTGTAGTGACAGCAGTAACACATTTCCACAAGCGGAAACGTTTCTTCACACTCAGCTGGTTTAACCCCACCATCTTCTGTAACACAACAGCTGACCTCATAAACTTTTCAACATAAAAAACCTGCCAATTTAACAGATTTCCCAAAAATGTGGTACAGGAACCCATTTACCTCACCTAGATTGTAAATTGAGTCGTCTCTAGCTGCTATCATATCAACAGGGATATCAGACATGTCCAGATCCCTCTCCTGATCCTCCTCAACTGAGGCCCTGGATCCCTGACTGCCCACTGACACATACCTCTCAATACTCCCCACCTGCACCCCATCACTCCTACCAGGTTTCTTCTCCACTACCTGGGAGATTAGCTCCACCTGAACCCCCTCCTGTACTCCCTTACTCGTAATGGACTTCTCCTCCACTACCTGGGAGACAACCTCCACCTGAACCCCCTCCTGTACCCCTTCATTCGTACTGGGCATCTCCTCACCAGTCTGGGGAAATGGCTCACCAGATCCATCCTTACCTCCTACAATAATGTTTTTATGCCCGCCAGAGATGCTATGTTCCCCTCTGGTACAAGCTGCAACTCAGTACGTGTGGCTGCTCTACCACTGTCAGCCCACCTCGCCCTACATCAGTGGGCCCAGGCCCACTGGGACCAGGCCTTAAAGAATTACGCCAGGCTCAATCATCTGATTAACAAGACACTCTTCTTTCAGAAAAACCACCACTGCTTTATTCATCCGCGACGCATAAGCAACATTTTCATAGCTTAACTTCTCCTCTACGGCGACCAGAAACTCCTCCACAGTGACAGTAGCTTCAGTAACACGCCTGAAGCCATCTCAAAGTGACAGGGATGGGGTCCCCATGTGGGTCGCCATCCCCACCTAAACCAGGGCAATTCCAATTTCAAGAAATACAATATACCTAATTCTACCACATACATTTTTTAAATAATGAATCATCCACAGAAAAAGGAAAACTAAAAGGGAACAAAAAGAAAACACAGGCGATCTAATTCCAGACACCACTCGCACTCGCTCACACAATTCCCAGCATCCACCAACACTCCAAGCATGCAGAGAGAGAGAGAGAGAGAGAGAGAGCGAGAGACAGAGAGAGAGAGAGCGAGAGACAGAGAGAGTGAGCGAGACAGAGAGAGAGAGACAGTGAGAGAGAGAGAGAGACAGAGAGTGTGAGAGAGAGAGAGAGAGAGAGAGAGAGATTTGTCTTGGATTTGAATGCTGTGAGAAGATTCTATAAATGTTGCTAAACTGAGAAACAGAGGGACACTCAGACAAGCTAATATTGTCCACATTAAGTCTTCATTTACTCTACTGTAACATTACTTTACTCTCCCTCCCAAATGGCACCCTATTCCCTATATAGCCCTATGGGAACTGGCCAAATGTAGTGCACTATATACGGAATAGGGTGTATTTTGGGATGCTCATAACTTTAAGTTGAACACTGCAGGGGCCGAAAACGTGTTCATCATCAGGAGTCCCTCTGCCTGGCGGAAAAATGGTTTTAAGAGGTGATTGCGCTTTAGAAGAGTAGCAATCTTCTAAAGCAGTTATAGAGCAGTTATTTTAAAACCAGCCACTCCTGCATGCTAATGGCTGCTGCTAGCCACTTTAGAGAAAATTAGAAGAGAAAGAGTGGGTTTTTTGCTTTTTGAGGGCGACAGGAGGATTTGGAGAGGGTGGTTATTGTACAATTGTGTTTCATTAGAAACATATACAGCTCTTGTCAATATGTAGACAATAGAGAAGAGGCTACAGAGACAGTGTCAACCGGCATATTATTATACTGAGTACATGAGTCATGAATAGAAGTGCGATGCTTGAAGTAGCCTAACCATTCATTTTATAGGTTAAAGCATGGCTGCACTATTCTACACATATAGCTAGAAACTGATTCTTATTCTATGCCAAACATGTCCTGCTGGAGATAAACATAGTTCCTAACCACAGAAGATTAATGAGGGCCTATTGGGTGGAATGAACACATATCTGACCCTGTTTCAGTTGTTAGGGGCAACGTCTACGGAGAGCAACATCACTCACTGTCAAGTTACACCAACGTGTTACCCAGAATGGACTGCAGTGAACTCCATAGTGACACATCAACACACAACCCTGATGTAAGGATCTTTCTGACAACTGTTCGGTGTTATAGCAACCATCAGAACACCCTGCTCGGTCTCCCATAGTGACAGGGTTTATATTCTGATAACGTAAGCGCTGTGTTTTGTCAGTACTCATAGACACACAGACTCATGAGAGACTGTGTTCACAACATAAATAACGCACCACAAACCCTCTTACTATATCTAGTCCCTGTGGGAAAAGCTTGAGAAGTTAGGCCCTAACTGCAGTCACCCTAGAAGCATCCTAACCTAAACTGAGGAGTGTGTGTGACTGTGTGAGTACAAGCATAGCCCACCTCACTTTTGCTACATTTTCCACATTTTGTTAGGTTACAGCTTTATTTTAAATGGATAAAATAAAACATTTTCCTCATTAATCTAAACACAATACCCCATAATGACGAATTGAAAACAGGTTTTAAGAAATGTTTGCAAATAAAAAATAAATAAAAATAAAGACCCTTTGATTCATCTTTGAGATATTTCTACAACTTCATTGGAGTCCACCTGTGGTAAATTCAATTGATTGGACATGATTTGGAAGGGCACACACCTGTCTATTTAAGGTTCCACAGTTGACAATGCACGTCGGAGCAAAAACCAAGCCATGAGGTCGAAGGAATTGTCCTTAAAGCTCAGATACAGGATTGTGTCGAGGCACAGATCTGGGGAAGGGTACCAAAACATGTCTGCAGCATTGAGTGTCTCAAGAACACAGTGGCCTCCATCATTCTTCAATGGAAGAAGTTTGGAACCACCAAGACTCTTCCTAGAGTCAAACTGAGGAATAGGGGGAGATGGACCTTTGTCAGGGAAGTGACCAAGAACCCAATGGTCACTCTGACAGAGCTCTAGAGTTCCTCTGTGGAGATGGGAGAACCTTCCAGAAGAAAAAAACATCTCTGAAGCACTCCGCTAATCAGGCCTTTATAGTAGAGGGGACAGACGGAAGCCACTCCCAGTAAAAGGCACATGACTGCCCGCTTGGAGTTTGCCAAAAGGCACCTAAAGGAATCTCAGACCATGAGAAAAAAGATTATCTGGCCTGATCAAACCAATATTGAACTCTTTTGCCTGAATACCAAGCGTCACATCTGGAGGAAGCCAGGTACCGCTCATCACCTGGCAAATACCATATCTACGGTGAAGCATGGTGGTGGCAGCATCATACTGTGGGGATGTTTTTCAGCGGCAGGGACTGGGAGACTAGTCAGGATCTAGGGAAAGATAAACGGAGCAAAGTACAAAGAGATCCTTGATGATGATGAAAACCTGCTCCAGGGCGCTCAGGATCTTAGACTGAGTCGAAGGTTCACCTTCCAACAGGACAACAACCCTAAGCATACAGCCAAGATAATGCAGGAGTGGCTTCGGGACAAGTCTTTGTTGGAGTCGTGCCTGGCCGTGCAGTGATGAGTGAACAGGGAGTACAGGAGGGGGCTGAGTACGCACCCCTGAGGGGCCCATGTCTTGAGGATCAGCGTGGCGGATGTGTTGTTACCTTTTTCGGTAATAAGAGACGGTAGCGGCAACAATATGTACAAAAATACATTTAAATAAATACATACATTTAAATAAAATTCCAATCTAATAAAGAATTCATAGCTATTATGAGTTGTCATAAAGACACATTTTTTTTATAAAGCTCAATACATCAGTGTTTAGATGTCAGCATTATATAAACAGAAGATAAAAATTGCTAAAACCAAATTTAGTAGATGTACTCAGTATAACCGCACTAACTGTACTATTTGTGAAGTAAATTGAATATGTAGTATGCTTATTGGACTTAAGATACAAATTAATTGATTTAAATAATTATGACAAATTTTAAGAAAATGCTGAGCAATGTTATAAAGTAAAGTATTTTCAAATAAATTACCTTATACGTTATATTGGTTGACAATTTGTTAGTTACGCTATCCTTATGAACCGCATAGCATATCATTACAGCAGTATGAACCGGTAATATATGTCAGCAAGCTACCTAAACATTAGTTGGCTACTAATACATCAACATTTCTAGTATATTAACTCTATGCTATCTAACTACCCAATGTTTATTGACCCTTATAATTCACGTCATTCTTAGCTTAATGGTGTAGTCATTGTGCGTTCTCAATGGACATTGTTAAATCAGTTGCTCCGTAAATTCACTCTGGCTATCTACTCCGATTTCAGAGCACTCTCATCTGAATGTACCAGAGCACAGAATAACAGTTGAATTTACGAACACTCAACACCCGTTGAATATGGCCGGTGTCAGTAAACGTTGGGGGAAAAACCCAACGTTAAATTGTTGCCAGCAGCACAGTTAGTCACCTACGCTTTGAATAAAATGAAAAAAGCCTAACCAGCTCTGCTAGGGTGAGTAAAATGATCAGAGTGAGGTGTTCTCTTATTTGTGTCTGGAAGTAGCGATCAAGCTAGCCAACATTAGCCAGTTAGCTTAGGTGCTTGACTGCTGTTGTGAGGTCAGAACGCTCGGATCAACTCTGCTCCTCGGTAATAGTGGGCAGTGTGCGCTGTGAACAGTCTAACTAGCACAATGTCTAACTAGTAATTTGTTATGATAAGAAGCTAGAAATAGGCTGCATAGCAAGAGCATCAACTTCTGGTAGGCATGCAAAAACCTCCGGTTACCGGTCGTTTACAGTATACTAAAATTAACTAATAGTATATAGTATGTAGTATATACTCATTAAGTGTATGTAGTATACAGTACAGTATATTAGTATGGGTATTCGAACCCAGCTTGGGTATGTGAGTATGTTGATAAAATGTGTATTTAAGCTTTGGCAGGTTTGAAAGCTGTTATCAAAATGGATATTGCGATGGAAGTGGAGCCAATTTTGGGGTTGGACAATCCTTGCGAGAATCATGGACAGTGGGTATTAGGTAACATATGGAAATTGGCAGTATATATGTTTACAGATAGGCCAACTTTGTATCACACCGCATTTAAACAATTGTTAAAAGGGTATACAACCAGCAAAACAAGAGATAACATATTTGGGAGTTTGGATTTCAGAAGTCACGAAGCACATTACACGTGAACGAGTAGGAACAATGTGTTATTTGGCACGACCAAACACTCCTCACAGAATCAGGAAAACATTAGCCAGTTAGCTTAGGTGCTTGACTGCTGTTGTGAGGTCAGAACGCTCGGATCAACTCTGCTCCTCGGTAATAGTGGGCAGTGTGCGCTGTGAACAGTCTAACTAGCACAATGTCTAACTAGTAATTTGTTATGATAACAAGCTAGAAATAGGCTGCATAGCAAGAGCATCAACTTCTGGTAGGCATGCAAAAACCTCCGGTTACCGGTCGTTTACAGTATACTAAAATTAACTAATAGTATATAGTATGTAGTATATACTCATTAAGTGTATGTAGTATACAGTACAGTATATTAGTATGGGTATTCGAACCCAGCTTGGGTATGTGAGTATGTTGATAAAATGTGTATTTAAGCTTTGGCAGGTTTGAAAGCTGTTATCAAAATGGATATTGCGATGGAAGTGGAGCCAATTTTGGGGTTGGACAATCCTTGCGAGAATCATGGACAGTGGGTATTAGGTAACATATGGAAATTGGCAGTATATATGTTTACAGATAGGCCAACTTTGTATCACACCGCATTTAAACAATTGTTAAAAGGGTATACAACCAGCAAAACAAGAGATAACATATTTGGGAGTTTGGATTTCAGAAGTCACGAAGCACATTACACGTGAACGAGTAGGAACAATGTGTTATTTGGCACGACCAAACACTCCTCACAGAATCAGGAAAACCCGAGGGGGTTTAATCTTGTGAATGACTTTATTCCGTCTTATTCTGACATAGATTCATAGAATGGATGAAAGGGAGGAGGGGTCACGAGTAATTAAAGTGGCCTCCCTGTGAATAGAAGTTATCATGTTTGTTTTGACTGTAATTTAAAACTTTTTGTTCACCTGGTAAAGTAACGTTAGATGGAAAGACAGAGGTAGAGTATAGTAGAGATTGTAGAGGGAAACAAGTGTTAGAGTGGAGGGGAAATGTACTGGGTGATGGTGATTGAGAGGGATTCTGAGTTAAAGGAAACAGAGATGTAGACTAGTGAAGGTAACAAAGGGAATGGGAAGTTAATTGGAAAGTGAGAATTTCTAGTATGACTTGTTTGGCTTGATTACGATTTGGCAAAGTGAAAACAAACAAAAAATGTTTTTCTATTTATTTGAAATGTTTCACAAGGCAGTTGCCTTGGGAGAGCAGTAAGTGAAATTCTGCAGTTTTATAAAAGTATATAGGTATCAGATACGGCCGTGGAGGAAGCTCCCAAATAAGTAAGGCCTGGCCATTGGTATGTTTGTTTTGCCCTACATATTACCAGCACACCCAACGGTTATGAATATTTGTTAGTGGTGCTAATACCGTGTTTGATTTATTGTGTGGGGTCTTTTTAAATTTGGTTCTAAACCAGGTAAGCAGAATGATGGAAATGGTTTAGGAAGAACAGGGATAGAAAATGGAAAGAAAATACTTAATAGGGTTGACTGACCTAAGTGTGATTCTGACCATGAGAATGAGAGAGAGCGCTGACCAGAATGAGGGACACCTGTCTCTAGTCTATTTTACCATTACCTTTGTAAGGACCGACGCCGGACAGGAGAAGCAGGGACGGGGAGTCAAACATTTATTCAGGAACAGACATAGAACACGACACGAACAGTGTCAGCACACGGGTAATCAAGGACACATGACAAAGAATCAATCCCGAAGCAGGGAACAGAGGGAACAGACAGATATAGGGAAGGCAATAACACAAGTAATAGAGTTTAGCTGAGTCCAATGACCGCAGATGCATGTGACGGAGAAAGGCAGGTTTGCGTACTGATGGTGGCTTGATTGCCGACGTGACAATACCCCTAGAGGGGACAATACCCCTAGAGGGGCCCCACCCAGCGTCCCACCTGGGCGAGCCGGCCGAGACATGGGCGCCGAGCTATCCGTCCGGGGGTGAACTCCCAAAGAACCGTCATTGTTGATAGACAACAATATTTCCTTCACCTCTTCCACACTCACTTTAGGGAATTAAAAATGACATCATTTGGTCAGATATACTTGGATGTGTAGTGTTGCTGGCATGTCATGCCTAAATTTGCTAATCTTGCCAATGAAACAGTCAGTTTTGTGATGAATGAGCCATCTGATTCAATGAATGATGGAGCTGAGTTTGCCTAATTTTTTCCCCAAATTTCATTGAAGGTGCTCCAAAACTTTTCACTTTCATTCTTTATGTAATTTATCTTTGTTTCATAGTGTAGTTTCTTCTTCTTTTTATTCCGTTTAGTCACATGACTTCTCAATTTGCAGTATGTTTGCCAATCGGTTGTGCAGTTAGACTTATTTGCTATTCCTTTTGCCTCATCCCTCTCAACCATACAATTTTTCAATTCCTCATCAATCCACCCCTATTACTAGCCTGTTCAACCTCTCTTTCGTGTCGTCTGAGATTCCCAAAGATTGGAAAGCAGCTGCGGTCATCCCCCTCTTCAAAGGGGGGGACACTCTTGACCCAAACTGCTACAGACCTATATCTATCCTACCCTGCCTTTCTAAGGTCTTCGAAAGCCAAGTCAACAAACAGATTACCGACCATTTTGAATCTCACCGTACCTTCTCTGCTATGCAATCTGGTTTCAGAGCTGTGGTCATGGGTGCACCTCAGCCACGCTTAAGGTCCTAAACGATATCTTAACCGCCATTGGTAAGAAACATTACTGTGCAGCCGTATTCATTGATCTGGCCAAGGCTTTTGACTCTGTCAATCACCACATCCTCATCGGCAGACAGCCTTGGTTTCTCAAATGATTTCCTCGCCTGGTTCATCAACTACTTCTCTGATACATTTACATTACATTTAAGTCATTTAGCAGACGCTCTTATCCAGAGCGACTTATAGATAGAGTTCAGTGTGTCAAATCGGAGGGTCTGCTGTCCGGAACTCTGGCAGTCTCTATGGGGGTGCCACAGGGTTCAATTCTTGGACCTACTCTCTTTCTCTGTATAGATCAATGATGTCGCTCTTGCTGCTGGTGAGTCTTTGATCCACCTCTACGCAGACGACACCATTCTGTATACTTCTGGCCCTTCTTTGAACACTGTGTTAACAACCCTCCAGGCAAACTTCAATGCCATACAACTCTCATTCTGTGGCCTCCAATTGCTCTTAAATACAAGTAAAACTAAATGCATGCTCTTCAACCTATCGCTGCCTGCACCTGCCCGCCTGTCCAACATCACTACTCCGGACGGCTCTGACTTAGAATACGTAGACAACTACAAATACCTAGGTGTCTGGTTAGACTGTAAACTCTCCTTCCAGACCCACATCAAACATCTCCAATCCAAAGTTAAATCTAGAATTTACTTCCTATTTCGCAACAAAGCATCCTTCACTCATGCTGCCAAACATACCCTTGTAAAACTGACCATCCTACCAATCCTCGACTTCGGCGATGTCATTTACAAAATAGCCTCCAATACACTACTCAACAAATTGCATGCAGTCTATCACAGTGCAATCCATTTTGTCACCAAATATAATACCCACCATTGCGACCTGTACGCTCTCGTTGGCTGGCCCTCGCTTCATACTCGTCGCCAAACCCACTGGCTCCATGCCATCTACAAGACCCTGCTAGGTAAAGTCCCCCCGTATCTCAGCTCGCTGGTCACCATAGCATCTCCCACCTGTAGCACACGCTCCAACAGGTATATCTCTCTAGTCACCCCCAAAACCAATTCTTTCTTTGGCCGCCTCTCCTTCCAGTTCTCTGCTGCCAATGACTGGAACAAACTACAAAAATCTCTAAAACTGGAAACACTTATCTCCCTCACTAGCTTTAAGCACCAACTGTCAGAGCAGCTCACAGATTACTGCACCTGTACATAGCCCACCTATAATTTAGCCCACACAACTACCTCTTTCCCTACTGTATTTATTTTATTTATTTTGCTCCTTTGCACCCCATTATTTTTATTTCTACTTTGCACATTCTTCCACTGCAAATCTACCATTCTAGTGTTTTACTTGCTATATTGTATTTACTTTGCCACCATGGACTTTTTTTGCCTTTACCTCCCTTATCTCACATCATTTGCTCACATCGTATATAGACTTGTTTATAATGTATTATTGACCGTATCCTTGTTTTACTCCATGTGTAACTCTGTGTCGTTGTATGTGTCAAACTGCTTTGCTTTATCTTAGCCAGGTCGCAATTGTAAATGAGAACTTGTTCTCAACTTGCCTACCTGGTTAAATAAAGGTGAAAAAAAAAAATAAAAAATAATAATCCATTAACATTTTATGAAGTAATTTTCTTAATGGGTGCTGCTTATTAGTAACTGGGATAAGCAATTTCATAAATGTGTCAAGTGCAACGTCTTTTTGCTCCTCATTACAAAATGTTGGTTTTCCTGGATATGGCTACTATATTGTGATCACTACATCCGATGGATCTGGATATTGCTTTCAAGCATATTTCTGCAGCATTAGTAAAGATGTGATCAGTACATGTTGATGCTTTTTGTAACTACCCTGGTATGTTGACTGATAACCTGAACCAGGTTGCAGGGACTGGTTACAGTTCAAAGTTTTTTCTTGAGTGGGCAGCTTGATTAAAGTCAGTCAATATTTCAATCAGCCCCAAAATATACCTCTCTGTTGATATCACAGACATTATCAAGCATTTCACACATTATCCAGATAATGACTGTTAGCACTTCGTGGTCTATAGCAGCTTCCCACAAGAATGTGTTTTAGGCGAGGCAGATTAACCTGTAGTCACATTACTTCAACAATATTTAAAATAAATCTCTCTAATCTTTAGAGAAATGTGGTTCTGAATATAAACAGCAACACCTCCACCAATGGCATTCCTGTCTTTTCTGTAAATGTTATAAACTTGTATTGCTACCACTGCTACCACTATCTAAGTGAGTTTCAGAGAAAGTCAGAATATGAATGTCATCTGTTAGTAGCAAGTTATTCATTTCATGAAACTTGTTTCTTAAGCTACACATGATAACATGGGCTATTTTGAGCACTTTTCTGGGATTCTTGCTTGTTTTCATGACTTTACTGGGAAGCTTATCAGAAGTAGATATTCTCAGAATTATTTATGTTAGTGCAGGGTGGGCTGCACACAGTGGGCTTCCTACTAGGGCACACCGCCTCAGTGCTAACAGCATAAATCTGGTTCATAGGCCCATGATTGCTACATACAATTGCTGTAGGATCAGCAGAAGGAGTCAGGGCAGTTAGAGGGACATACATTAGGTTACTTACATTATCTCTACCAATGCTCCGGGTATAATGTACATTTTCTAAAGCATTATGATGACTCAGCGACACAATGGTAGGGATTAACTGAGTTGGGCTTGGGTGATTGATAAGTCATTGTCAACGCAGCCTTATACTGCTGTGAAATTATCCAGGAACCAACATTATTTGGGTGGATCTCATCTTTCTTATAAAACGTCTTTTATTTCCAAAAGGTATCGAAATTGTCAACAAAAGTTTATACACATTGAGCTGCAATAATCAGGTAGCCATTTGTGAAGAGAATGAATCCTGTTAAAGCTTTCAATGCCACGATTCACAGAGGGCACAGGGCCAGATCTGATGTGTCTTTTATTAGTGTCTAGCAGAGAGTCAATCAGCTCTTTGAAATCCAGTTTCAACTGTTCAGAGCTGCACTTCATAATGTCATTAAAGCCCACATGGACTACGATAGAATCGATGTCCATGTCATGGCGTAGTACATTCAGGAGCAACTTAGTAATGTCATTTATTCGAGCTCTGGGATAATTGTTTTTGCACCAGGAACAGTCACATTTCCTACCATTTCCTACTTCCCAAAATCACGGCTGGCGAGAAGGGCGACGATATCCGCCCACTCCCACACTTCACAGGATGGTGCAGGAGATGGAGAAGCGCCGCTCGATCCAGAGTAGGGACGGAAGGTTGCCGACAACGACTTTGAAATCTTAGGGGAAAGAGCAGGAGTAGACACGGCGGCCGCAGACACAGGAACCCCCAGCGATGAAGGTGCAGGAAGGCTCTAGGGCGCCAAACCATCTGTTGTTTGTATTCGCTCCGGGCCTCTAGTTGGGAGCACAGACTGCATTGGGGAAGGCCGCTGGCCGCAGACACAGGAACCCCCAGCGATGAAGGTGCAGGAAGGCTCTAGGGCGCCAAACCATCTGTTGTTTGTATTCGCTCCGGGCCTCTAGTTGGGAGCACAGACTGCATTGGGGCAGGCCGCTGTCTTCGGTTTCCATGGCTGGTGACATGCGACCATCGCTGATTGCCATGTCCCTCTTGCTGTGCACCTTCGACTCCACTATCAAATGGGGGAGGAGATGGCTCCCCTGGTGAGCAAACTCCGGGCAACACCGGCCAGGCGGATAACAACAAAAGACAAGACAGAGATGCATCCACCATGTGTGAACGCTGTTCATCCACTGGCGTAGAAAAGGTAAACATTCCACTCTGCGTTTTCCCCAGTCTCTTACGTACCCTGGCGACCTGCGTGATCAAGGAAGCCACCTCAAGTCTATAATCCTCGACAAGCAAACAATTGCCGCATTGGAACTCTGAGTGATCCAGTTTGTCCTGAAACAAAGCGTAGTAGATACAGCTCCTATAGCTCTGGAACTATTCATTCTCCAGACAAAGAGAGCTCCATTGGAAAACTCATCTGGGACTAACTTTGTTAGCTCGATGGCTAACTCTAGCAGCTTTGCTAGGTTAGCAGCTCTTTCAAACAGGCTCTAACCTAACAGCTAAGTGGGATTTCGGGATTGCGGTCCTAGCTGTTAAAAGATGTCGTAGAATCCATGCAAAAATAAGTTCAGCATTTATGTTTAACAAAAGATTGGTTATGTTTAGTAACAATAACAAACTGAGTGTTTCCAGTACACAGTGTTCAGCTGCGCACTCTGATGACGTCAGGACCAAAACACAGTGTGTAGTTTGATGAGGGGAAAAAACAATTTAAGCAATTTTAGAATAAGGCTATAATGTAACAAAATGTGGAAAAAGTGAAGGGGTCTGAATATTTTCTGAAGTACTGTATATGTGTGTGTGTGTGTACGTGTGTGTGTGTGGTCGCTTACTTGTCTCCTTTGCTGCGAGCGATGCCGATGAGTTTCTCTATCCCGCCAGCGTCTCTCAGTGCTTTGGCGTTTTCCATGTTCTTAGTGATGACCTCATGCAGAGCGCAGCAGATAGCCGTTACCGTATCGTCTGACATGGTCTTACCGGGTGCCATCGGGCCCCCGGTACCTCCACTAGTCCCACCACTGCCCCCAGTACTGTTGCTGCTACTGCCAGGTAACCGGTGGACCAGGTCACGCATGGCGTATTTACCTGAGAGGAGAGCGGGACAAGAGTTAGTGCTTGGGTTAGAAATCTGAATGTCTGAAAGAGTATGCTGGTGTGTGTGTCAGGAAATTAACAATCCTCATTGGTGTGGCCTGTGCTCTCCAGAGGTTACAGCCACTGACCTCGCCACACGTATGCCAGAGTCGGCATGGGTTCGAATCGACTCACTGCCCTTTGACTCACTCTCCACGGTCTTTCCCCCACTTTACTATCTCTTCAATAAAATGATGAAAGGAGTGGGACTGCCCCACTCCTTAAAAACAAAAAACTAATTAAAAACAATCCTCATTAGTTCAAAAACAACTATCTTTTTTCCTCCTCATCTCCCTGTCTTGTCTTTAACAATCAAATAGTACAACACTTCTTCATTGATTGTTTGAGCAACTTCCTGACACTGTAGTTATGGACAAATAACGTTATCTCTAAATCCCTGAACCAATCTGTCCTCAGCCTCTCTCAGCTTGGCCTGTCTGTCCTCAGTTTCTCTCAGCTTGGCCTGTCTGTCTCTCAGCTTGGCCTGTCTGTCCTCAGTCTCTCTCAGCTTGGCCTGTCTGTCCTCAGCCTCTCTCAGCTTGGCCTGTCTGTCCTCAGTTTCTCTCAGCCCTCTGATGAAGTCAAGTTTGGCAGTCTCTCACTGTGACTCATCAACACACTGTGACTCATCTGGTATTTGGAAGAAGAGATTGACGTGGACGGGAGGAAATGAAGGGAAGAATCTGACATTAAAAGAATAGAGAGATGGAGAGAATGAAAAGAGCGAGGGAATAATTAAGAAGTCTGAGATGTCAGTATGCGAGAAAAACCTGAGTACGAACCGAATGGAGGGAAGTATGGGAGGAAAGAAGGGAGGGAAGGAGGGAGGGAAGAATGAGTCTACTCTACACATTAGCCACATTAGTCGTCCATCACAATTCATCATTTCACATAATGTCAACATTGACACACATCTAGGAGGCGGACATCTTCCCTGATGATGACTCTTGAAGATGTCTCATCATCGATGAATGATAAACATGACATGTAAATAATAGTGTCGACACACTGGTGAAGAGCTGCTCTTTCAGACTGACTCATCCTCTCTGGAGAAATGTCAGTTGTCCATGTGAGTGGATGGTTACCTAAACAGGAAATTGATAGTCAATGGGTTCAGTGAAGATGGAGGAATACAAAAAGCAGTCAGTGTTTCAGCAGCACAGGACTAGGAACCCAGAAAACATACTGTATCTCTGCAGTGGCTTCTATCAAACTGTTTATTGGAGTCTCGAAACTGGAGGTGCTGAGGCAAAGTTGGTTGCAGAATATAAAGGCCTATAAAGATAAAAAGGACTATCAAAGTTCATACACACTCTTAGAAAAAAGTGTTTCAATGGGTTCTTCAGCTGTCCTGACAGGAGAGGTACAAACCTTTTTGGTTCCAGATAGAACCCTTTGTGCAAAGGCTTCTCAATGGAACCCAAAATAGTTCTATGTGGAACCAAAGGGTTCTACCTGGAACCAAAAAGGGTTATTCAAAGGGTTCTCCAATGAGAACAGCCGAAGAACCTTTTAGGATTTAGACAACACCTTTTTTTGCCATCATTTTTGTCATCATTTGTTATCATTGCAATTCACAAGACCCATCTTCCCACTGCTGGTAACTCCTCTCTCTGTCCTAAAGGTTCTGTATGGAAAATAGTAATACATTTTAATCTGGGCTGGTGAGATTCCTGCTGTGTCATGCAAACAGTTTAAAACATCAACGCACCCCAATAATTTACAACATGAAGGAAAACACACATGCCCAGACACACGGTTTCCTAAGCACCACATATTATTAGCAGAGAGTGGTGAGACTGAATGGACTGTCTTCACCGAGAGGACAATACCAAGACTGACTAAACATCTATAAACCTGGGTGAGCCTACTCTACTGGCCAGGGTTTGGTGGGAGACAGAACTGATAAGAGGAGAGAGACAGAGCTGATGAGAGAGAGAGAGAGAGCTGATGAGAGAGAGAGAGAGATAGAGAGAGATAGAGAGAAATAGAGAGAGATAGAGGGTGAGATAGAGAGAGATAGAGAGAGAGAGATAGAGAGAGAGATAGATCGAGAGATAGAGAGAGATAGAGAGAGAGATATAGAGAGAGATAGAGAGGGTGAGATAGAGAGAGATAGAGAGAGATAGAGATAGATAGATAGATAGATAGATAGATAGATAGATAGATAGATAGATAGATAGATAGATAGATAGATAGATAGAGAGAGAGAGAGAGAGAGATAGGGAGGGAGAGAGAGAGATATATAGAGATATAGATAGATAGAGATAGAGAGGGTGAGATAGAGAGAGAGAGATAGAGATAGATAGATAGAGAGAGATAGAGATATAGAGAGATAGAGAGATAGAGAGGGTAAGATAGAAAGAGAGAGAGATAGAGAGAGATTAAGAGATAGAGAGAGAGAGAAAGGGTGAGATAGAGAGAGAGAGAGATAGAGAGATAGAGAGATAGAGAGGGTGAGAAGACAAGGAAGCAAGGAATGATGTATTTTCACACAACCCCGAACAGGGCCTTGGACTAACCTTGCCAGTGGCTGAACCTGGGTGTTTCATTATTATAACATTAATAAAGTGTGATATGCCTCACTGACTACAGGGGGCACCATATCACAAGCAACCAGGTTAGCAGTGGTGTGAAGTACTTTAAAGTACTACTTAAGTTGTTTTGGGGGTATCTGTACTTTACTTTAATATTTATAATTTTTTACAAGTTTTACTTTTACATCACTACATTCTGAAAGAAAATAATGTACTTTTTATTTTCCCTGACAGAAAAAGTACTCGTTACATTTTGAATGCTTAGCAGGACAGGAAAATGGTCAAATTGCACAAGAGAGAACATCCTTAGTCATTCCTACTGCCTCTGATCTGGCGGACTCACTAAACAAAAATTCTTCAATTGTAAATTATTTCTGAGTGGTTGAGTGTGCCCCTGGCTATCTGTAAATAAAATAATAAAAAACATGAAAATGGTGCCTTCTAGTTTGTTTAATATAAGGAAGTTGAATTGATTTATACTTTTACTTTTGATACTTAAGTATATTTAAAACCAAATACTTTTAGACTTTTACTGAAGTAGTATTTTATGGTGTATCTTTTTTCTAAATATCTTTACTTTTATTTAAGAATGACAATTGGGTACTTTTTCCACCACTGCAGGTCAGTCAACTAAAGTCCCCCTGGAACAATTATTTAACCATGGATTCAATTTCCCTGCTACTGTACATTCTTTAATAACATATGGACATATGGAAATGTGGGTATATATAGTACCCGGCTATAGGTAATTAACTAGCCTCATGCACTTCAGAATGGATCTAAAACGGACTGTTCTCCGAGGCCCTTTACGGCGTGAATCCACTTCAAGCCAGGTCTGCAAATGTCACTGTGAAAGATTAACATTGGCCAGACAGATACTGTATATTACTGACTTTCCCGAGCAATAATGGATAAATGGATACCAGAAATCACCCATTTCTCCAAAGTAAATGGCCAGAATGTGGGCAATGCTTCTTCTTTAGGAGATACGGAAAAGGGAAAAGCCCACAGACATCAAAGATAAAACAAAGCTGTTTCAAAGCGGTTGGAAACTAAGGTAAATTGGAAACTCTAGCTATTAGAGATAGGGGTTTCAGCGAGTGCAGGATTTCACACCTGTAATATCTGTCTCTCTGAGGCTGCTTTGATGTGGCTGGGTGACAGGACAGAGAAGATAAGCTCTTCCGCTGAAATATTCCCCTTCTGAATACCTGTGGCTGCTCCATTAAAATGAGACTGCCGTAGGTGATACGAACACACAAACATGCGCGCACGATGGCCCGCACACACGCTCGCACACATGCATGTGAACACATGCGAGCTCACACACATACACACAGCACATTCACGAATGCACACGCACTTGCACACACACATGCACGCACGCATACACACACACACACACACACACACACAAAGAAACAGGGGTTGATAATACACGTTTGAAATGTGGTGAAATGAAATGTTGTGAATACAAAACTTAATTTTGTAATACCTGTCTGGAATAGCGATGCCATCCTTAGTAGTGATGGAATGAGTTTCAGATTTGTAATTATATTCCAGATTACTTCATCACAATCTATGCTTACTTCTGACAGAATATACCGAAAGAACTTTGAAACGTTCCAAGTACATGGCTGACAAATCTTGTTAATGTAAGCCATCCCTGGCACCATAACTCCGTAAGTACACATTAGAATGATCATCTACGTACTCGTTCTCTCATGATGTATATAAGTCTATTTCCAACCCTACAGGCTGGTAGGGGAAGCAGGGAAGACTGGCAGAAAGGAAATGTAACGGGCAAATCGAAAGTGAAGTACAGTCACACGTGGTACTAATCCCATATAGAGAGAGAGCACGAGTGAGCAAAAGAGTGTATGACTAAAGCTTACCAGATCATTTCACTCACACTCTGTACTCCAGAGTTAGTTTCTCTTTGGCACTCCTTTGTGTTTTGTTAGTGCAAAAAATGTGTGCGTGTGTATAAGTGTGTGTAGTGAGTCTCTAGTTAGACGGTGCCCTGCGGAAACTGACTCCTCCGCACCCTCAGTGTGTGCCTGTGTGTGTGTGTGTGCCCTGCGGACTGTGACTCCTCTGCAGATTCAGGAACCTGTAATTAATGGCCGCCTGCAGCTCCCTCCCTGTGTTTCCACGGTAACCCTCCTGCGCACTGATGTCATCATCCCGAGACACAAAGAGAGGAGCCACAAAGAGAGGACTACATGAACTAATATACATAGGACCCAGACATAGAGAGAGACAAAGAGATTGATAGATATACATATAGAGAGAGAGAGACAGAGAAACATAGTGAGAGAGGGAGAGACATAGAGAGAGAGAGGGACAGAGAGAGAGAGGGAGAGGGTGGGAAAGGGGAAGAGAGAGGGACAGAAGGTGCGAGAGGAGAGAGAATGGCTCCATGGCGGACTACATAAGCTAATATACTGTAGCAGGTCTGAAACCAGACACGGAAAGATGGGACTCGGGCGAGAGTGAGGGAGAGGAGAGAAGGAGGGAAGGTAGAATGGTCAGGGGTGGAGGGAGAGGAGAGAAGGAGGGAAGGTAGAATGGTCAGGTGTGGAGGGACAGGAGCGAAGGAGGAGAAGTAGAATGGTTAGGGGTGGAGGGAGATGGGCGAAGTAGAATGGTCATGGGTGTAGGGAGAGGAGAGAAGGAGGGAAGGTAGAATGGTTAGGGGTGGAGGGAGAGGGGAGAAGGAGATAAGGTAGAATGGTCAGGGGTGGAGGGAGAGGAGAGAAGGAGGGAAGGTAGAATGGTTAGGGGTGGAGGGAGAGGGAGAGGGGAGAAGGAGAGAATGTAGAATGGTCAGGGGTGGAGGGAGAGGGGAGAAGGAGGGAAGGTAGAATGGTTAGGGGTGTAGGGAGAAGGAGAGAAGGTAGAATGGTCAGGGGTGGAGGGAGAGGGGAGAAGGAGAGAAGGTAGAATGGTTAGGGGTGGAGGGAGAGGGGAGAAGGAGGGAAGGTAGAATGGTTAGGGGTGGAGGGAGAGGAGAGAAGGAGGGAAGGTAGAATGGTTAGGGGTGGAGGGAGAGGGAGAAGGAGAGAATGGTAGAATGGTCAGGGGGGTGGAGGGAGGGAGGGAGAAGAGAATGGTTAGGGGTGGGGAGGGAGAAGGAGGGAAGGTAGAATGGTTGGGGTGGAGGAGGGGAGAAGGTAGAATGGTTAGGGGTGGAGGGAGGGGGAGAAGGAGAGAATGAAGGTAGAATGGTTAGGGGTGGAGGGGGAGAAGGAGGGAAGAAATGGTTAGGGGTGGAGGGAGAGAAGGAGAGAATAGAATGGTTAGGGGTGGAGGGAGAGGAGAAGGAGGGAAGGTAGAATGGTTAGGGGTGGAGAGGAGGAAGGAGGTAGAATGGTTAGGGGGGTGGAGGGAGAGGGAAAGGTAGAATGGTTAGGGGTGGAGGGAGAGGGGAGAAGGAGGGAAGGTAGAATGGTTAAGGAGGGGTGGAGGGGGAGAAGGAGGGAAGGTAGAATGGTTGGGGTGGAGGGAGAGGGAGAAGGAGAGAATGTAGAATGGTTAGGGGTGGAGGGAGGTTGGGTAGAATGGTTAGGGGTGTAGGGAGGGTAGAATGGTTAGGGGTGAGGGAGAAGGAGAGAATGTAGAATGGTTAGGGGTGGAGGGAGAGGAATGGGGGAGAAGGAGGGAAGGTAGAATGGTTAGGGGTGGAGGGAGAGGGGAGAAGGAGGGAAGGTAGAATGGTTAGGGGTGTAGGGAGAGGGAGAAGGAGAGAAGGTAGAATGGTTAGGGGTGTAGGGAGAGGGGAGAAGGAGAGAAGGTAGAATGGTTAGGGGTATAGGGAGAGGAGGAGGGGAGGTAGAATGGTCAGGGGTGTAGGGAGAGGGGAGAAGGAGAGAAGGTAGAATGGTTAGGGGTGTAGGGAGGGAGAGAAGGAGAGAAGGTAGAATGGTTAGGGGTGTAGGGAGGGAGAGAAGGAGGTTAGAAGGTAGAATGGTTAGGGGTGGAGGGAGAGGAGAAGAGAGAGGTAGAATGGTCAGGGGTGTAAGAGGGGAGAAGGAGGGAAGGTAGAATGGTTAGGGGTGGAGGGAGAGGGAGAAGGAGAGAAGGTAGAATGGTTAGGGGTGGAGGGAGAGGGGAGAAGGAGAGAAGGTAGAATGGTTAGGGGTGGAGAGATGTCTGAGGATGAGAGAGGTGAAAGGGAGGGAAAGAGGGGGGAGACGGCCATGTTACACTTCAATTAGTTTTTTTTTACTATATGAGACGACCCTGTTACACTTCAATTCGTTTTTGTTTTACTGTATGGCGGCATCATACGCCAACCATAGCTGCTAGAGCTAGACAATCTGTATCCACTCTATTCCCGAGAGAAAAGCGCTCCTCTGTCTCCTTGGCACACGCATGCCAATTTCACGTGTGTCAAATTACCAACTATAAGTAAATTGTAGCAAACGATGTTGCTGACAGTTATTGAGTCAAAATGGGATTCAATCGCCACATAACCACACAATACAAATCCGACAGATGAATAGGAGAGACAAACAAAAACTTGACAGATCAGTTGAATAATGCCAGGTGATGTTGAAAATACGACTAAATCACATTACTGCTAGAACTGAATAAAACACACACGCTGTATATCCTCCTAACAACATCTTAGCTTTCCTTTTCTCTTCCCTTCCGTGTATCCCTCTGTCTCTTTCCCTCTCTCCTCTTATCCCCTCTTACTTTCCTGCAGTCAGCATCCTACCTGACAATGATAAAACAGGACAGTACTCCGGTGGCCGTGAGAATCGCAGGTAATTGTCTCGACTGTTTAAATCTAAAATCACTACTGCTCTATCAACGCTAAACCACAACGGCACAACACTGCTTAACCACAACAACACTGCTTTTCCCAATGACACAGCCTTTTAGTGTTGACAGCACCAAACGCTTAACACAACTTAGAAGTTAGTGGGAAATATGAGATGTTTGACAATGCTCGTAGGTTGAATCCACACGATGGGAAATGACAAAGGACTAGCACAGAAAACAGTCTTAGTGGCAATCAGCTTGATAGACGTTTTTGACGCTTAGCTTTTTCCAGTGCCTTTGTTGTTTCTCAAGGTTGGAATAGCTTCTATACAGTACAAAGGTATTCTCTGTCCTAACCGTTGCTATTTGTCATTCAAGCTCATAAAATGGGATATCTAGAATAATAATGTGCAAGCATTCTATAGGAGTAACACTTACAATTTTGTCATTTCAAGGTTGTGAAATAGATTCTACATTGTATCAGGTGTACATACGGTAACTGTAGGCTTTCTTTGTGTTTAACTATAACATTAAACTTAATGAACATCCTGTTGCATATAAACCTCTATACTGTATTCCCTGCTGTCCTCACATATAAACTCAACCACTACCCTAGAGCACACTATTCCCTCCCCCCCCCCCCCAAACCCGCTCTCTCTGGTTCAATAGAATTACTACCAATATAAGCTGTGTTATACAGCGCCGTTGAATTACTACGAAGTGTATTCAAACGAAACCGCTCGACAAATTGGAATTGATTTTCCCGTGAATTTGTGAGGGATTACATTATTCAGCCTGGCGTCTCTTGTGGTGCAGAGACCAAAACAACACACTGTGTCTTTCTGTTAAGGCTAAACGCTGGGTTATGCCTTCCACTCCTATACAGGAGACGGCAGACATTGTAACTAGGGTAATATTTGGATTCACCCCCCTAATGGTTAAGGTTGGAATTGGGTGTAAAATACTGATGCTAGATCTGTGATTAGGGAACAGTTCTACCTTGAGCGTATCTGTACAAAGCCAAAGAGCTTAGTATTGAATCGGGAGGCCTTGTCAGGTCTGTACAGTGAGACAAGTAGACAGTCATTAGCCGTGCACTTCACATTCGCTAACAAAGTCTCTGATTCAGAGTCCATCACCCTCCTTTGATCTGCCCAAATCACAGATGCCACTGAAGACTCCTCAGCTGCAATCGCTCAGTTATACTGACAACCCACAGCTGACCAGAGCTGATGCAATGTGAAGTGTGTGTGTCTTACCTATCAGTTCTTTGTTTCTGATGTCCAGGGCCATATTTCTGAGTGCGGTGGCCACGGCACACACCACACGGTCATTGTCTATCCTCAACAACTCCACCAGGATAGGAAGGCCTTTCTCTTTACGCACCGCAGCCCGGATATACACAGACCACTGGAGAGAGGGGGAAGAGTTAGACTGACGGACCACTGTAGAGGGAGGGGAAGAGTTAGACTGACGGACCACTGTAGAGGGAGGGGAAGAGTTAGACTGAGGGACAGGAGGGGTTGAGTTAGACAGTACCGTAGGACCACCCCTACCTTCCAGCTGCCTGCAGCCAGGTTCTGCAGGGCTCCAGCCGCTCCCTCCAGTGTATCAGGGTTGGAGCACTCTGAAAGTAGGGTGAGGTAGGGCTTCACTATGGACGGGTGCCATAACATCTGTACCCCTTTAGGAGGGTCAGCTGAGTCTTGGAGAGGGCCTACACCATCCCACTATAGGAGGAGGGAGAGAGAGGGGCAAGAGAGATAGAAAGAGCGAAGGGATGGGAGTGAGGGGGTTGTGGGGGTAAGGAAAAAGAGAGTTAGAAATAGGGAGAATAGTATTCTCCACATCTATCTCTGCACTTTCATTAGCAATATAGCTGTGTATGCCCCTCAAATTCCCACTTCTCTGTAGACTAAGACTAGGCAGTACACCCTCCATCAACAGCTCTGAGTGTATATGTCAAGATAGAAACCCTTTCCCTTTGATCAATCAATCAAAGGGAAAATCTTCATGATGCCTACTCTAGGTTCTGATCTACCTACTCTAGGTTCTGATCTGCCGACTCTAGGTTCTGATCTACCTACTCTAGGTTCTGATCTGCCTAATCTAGGTTCTGATCTGCCTACTCTAGGTTCTGATCTACCTACTCTAGGTTCTGATCTGCCTAATCTAGGTTCTGATCTGCCTACTCTAGGTTCTGATCTACCTACTCTAGGTTCTGATCTGCCTAATCTAGGTTCTGATCTGCCTACTCTAGGTTCTGATCTACCTACTCTAGGTTCTGATCTGCCTAATCTGGGTTCTGATCTGCCTACTCTAGGTTCTGATCTACCTACTCTAGGTTCTGATCTGCCTACTCTAGGTTCTGATCTACCTACTCTAGGTTCTGATCTGCCTAATCTAGGTTCTGATCTGCCTACTCTAGGTTCTGATCTACCTACTCTAGGTTCTGATCTGCCTACTCTAGGTTCTGATCTACCTACTCTAGGTTCTGATCTACCTACGCTAGGTTCTGATCTGCCTAATCTAGGTTCTGATCTGCCTACTCTAGGTTCTGATCTACCTACTCTAGGTTCTGATCTGCCTAATCTAGGTTCTGATCTGCCTACTCTAGGTTATGATCTACCTAATCTAGGCTCTGATCTGCCTAATCTAGGTTCTGATCTGCCTACTCTAGGTTCTGATCTGCCTAATCTAGGTTCTGATCTGCCTAATCTCGGCTCTGATCTTTTATCATAAAACCTTTGGGAGATTGAGGAGAAATGTAACTCGAACAGTGCAGATAATGTGTCCTAACAGTTCTGAATGTGGTGAAAACTTTTTGGAGACATTTTGTGTTTTTAACTGTTTGTAACCAGAGTGAATGAGAGCTGAGCTGATTGAACAAAGCCCTCATAGCTTGTGCGCAACAGAGCATATGATTGGTCCGTGGGGAGGGATCTGAGCGAATAGCAAAGCAGCAGTAGTAGTGACTGATGCCTGGAGTGTGAAGGAGGGAAGAAATAACGAGTGATTGAAGGTTTGAGCCAAAAGAAAAAGAGAGACAAAGATGCTCATCTGACAGTTAATACATAATAAAATAGTTTGTGGTCTTTTAATGTTCTCTGTTTGAAGCTTTCACTTTGATTCATAATTTGGATCATAATGTATTAGTCTGTCCCTTCAGAAAGTCCCTGCAGTGAACAAATTATATGGCTTGGTGAGAGCTTTTGCCATATGTGTTTGCCTGTACTGTGTTTGTGTGTGTGTGTGTGTAACAGGGTTGGTTATGCTTCCACTTGCCACTTCAAAATTATGTATTTAGATGTTTATGTATTCAGATTGTCTGTGTGTGTCTGTGTGTGTGTGTGTGTGTGTGTCCACCTGGTCCTGTCCCTTCTTCTTCTTCTTCTTCTTGCCCCAGCAGCCTGAGGTCTCTCCGTCACGTCCGTTGGCGTCACACAGCAGACCGTCCAGCTCTTCTGAACCCAGCTGCTGGCCCTGAGAAGTCTCCGCTGCCAGTCGGTAGGACAGGTTACGCAGGATACACACACAGTTCTCTATGGTCTACATGGGGGAGGGGAGAGGAGGGAGAGAGAAAGGAATATGATCATTTAACCTACTAAAGAGCAAGTACCCTATGAAAATGTGTGTGTGTGTGTGTGTGTGTGCGCGCGCGCATGTGCGCGTGTGTGTGTGAAGCAGCACTTAAAAGGAAGGGTGCCTAATTCCATCCGAGAATCGGGACGTGCTCTAACTTTCAAATTAGCTTAAAGAAATTCTCTCAAATTAGGAAAAATGAGTCCGAAACATCGTATCACACTCCATTTAACATTATGTTAGGAGAAGGCAAATTAGCAACAGCGGAGGAGTGTGTGTGTCTGTGCATGTGTGTTAGCGTGTGTGTGTGTCTGTGCATGTGTGTTAGCGTGTGTGTGTGTCTGTGCATGTGTGTTAGCGTGTGTGAGTGCCTGTGTAAAGTATCACACATAAGGAGCGTTTGGAAGTGATATGGAAAGCAGACTCCATGGAAATAACAAAGAAAAATCATCAATCATCTCGTATGACTCCTGTTTTTTAGAAGTCTCTCATACCGATCCTTTACACAAGCAACTATAATGACGCTAATTGAACAGAATACTTAGACTGACTATATGGCTTTTCTGGCATTACAAACATAATACAGACACTGAGTCGCTCCAATTAGCTCCAACAGACCTGTTAGAGGAGACCTGTTAGAGGAGTTAGTTGTTTACCTCTGAAAACAGCCGAGGTAAATAACTCCAAAGATAAACAACAGGTGCACAACTCTAGAGGTAAACAACAGGTAAAAACTCCAGCGGTAAACAGGTAAACAACTCCAGAAGTAAACACAGGTAAACAACTCCAGAAATAAACACAGGTAAACAACTCCAGAAATAAACACAGGTAAACAACTCCAGATGTAAACACAGGTAAACAACTCCAGATGTAAACACAGGTAAACAACTCCAGAAGTAAACACAGGTGAACAACTCCAGGAGTAAACACAGATAAACAACTCCAGATGTAAACACAGGTAAACAACTCCAGATGTAAACACAGGTAAACAACTCCAGAAGTAAACACAGGTAAACAACTCCAGAAGTAAACACAGGTAAACAACTCCTGAAGTAAACACAGGTAAACAACTCCAGAAGTAAACACAGGTAAACAACTACAGAAGTAAACACAGGTAAACAACTCCAGAAGTAAACACAGGTAAACAACTCCAGAAGTAAACACAGGTAAACAACTCCAGAAGTAAACACAGGTAAACAACTCCAGAAGTAAACACAGGTAAACAACTCCAGAAGTAAACACAGGTAAACAACTCCAGAAGTAAACACAGGTAAACAACTCCAAAAGTAAACACAGGTAAACAACTCCAGAAGTAAACACAGGTAAACAACTCCAGATGTAAACACAGGTAAATAACTCCAGATGTAAACACAGGTAAACAACTCCAGATGTAAACACAGGTAAACAACTCCAGATGTAAACACAGGTAAACAACTCCAGATGTAAACAACATGTAAACAACTCCAGATGTAAACACAGGTAAACAACTCCAGATGTAAACACAGGTAAACAACTCCATATGTAAACAACATGTAAACAACTCCAGATGTAAACACAGGTAAACAACTCCAGATGTAAACAACATGTAAACAACTCCAGAGGTAAAAATCAGGTAAACAACTCCGGAAGTAACCAACACAGGTAAACAACTCTGGAGGTAAACTGCAACAGGGAATGAAGGTTGGTTTAATTTCACTTATTGAACAGAGTGACAGGATGAAGGTAGAGAAAGAAAGTGGGAGGTAGACAAAATAGAAGAGAAAGACAGAATATAAAGATTAAAGAAAGAGAGAGAGATAGAGGCTAGATCAGAGGACAGAAAGTCCACAAAAATAATGAAAAGTGTCACCCTGTCAGAGTGTCTCCTAATAACTTGGGACTTGTCAATGGCAATGGCTATTGGCCCCATGCTTGCCAATCAATTCTCGTTACTGTGGAGACACCAGAGCCCTCCTATGATTGTGCAAAGTTACATTCCAAATCGCTATTTCCATTATGAAAGACGTGTGTTTTTTGGGGTTGACGTGGGGTTGTTCAATGACAGACGTATTTGTTTAAAATGTGTCACTTGATGGTTTTCTTTCAAAGAGACAAATAATCGTGTTTTTTCGCAAAATGCTTCAGTTCCTTCAGAGAGAATGCCAAGAGTGTGTGAAGCTGTCATCAAGGCAAAGGGTGGCTACTTTCAAAAATCTCAAATCTATTTTGATTTGTTTAACACTTTTTTGGTTACTACATGATTCCATATGTGTTATTTCAAAATAGTACAAATAAAGATAAACCTTGAATGAGTAGGTGTGTCCAAAATTTGGACTGGTCCTGTTTGTAAATTAAATATTTCTGTATGTCATTTTCAATAAATTACCAAACATTTCTAAAAACATGTTTTTACTTTGTCATTATGGGGTCTTGTGTGTGGATAGGTGAGAACATGTTGGTTTTTTAAATCCATTTTGAATTCAGGCTCTTACACAACAAAATGTAGAATAAGTCAGGTTTTACACAGCCAAATGTAACAAATAACTACATTTCTATTTTTGTACTTTTTCTCCCTAGTAGTAGTTACAGTCTTGTCCTATCGCTGCAACTGCCTTACGGACTCGGGAGAGGCGAAGGTTGAGAGCTATGCGTCCTCCAAAACACAACCAATGTTCCCGGCACAGTGCTCACTTAACCCGGAAGCCAGCCACACCAATGTGTCGGAAACACTGTCCAGCTGGCGACCGAAGTCAGCTTGCAGGCACCCGGTCCGCCACAAGGAGTTGCTAGAGTGCAACATGGAAATCCCAGCCGGCCAAATCCTTCCCTAACCCAGACGAAGCTGGGCCAATTGTGCACCGCCTCATGGGTCTCCTGGCCGCAGCCAGCTTTGACACAGCCTGGGATCAAACCAGGGTCTGTAGTGACGCCTCCATTTTGAAATCAGGCATTAGACCGCTGCGCCACTCGGGAGGCCATAAATAACTACATTTCTAATAAAGAACTGCAAAAATTATACATTTGTGACATAAATATTGCAAAAACATGTTTTAAATAATTAAATACAGCAATATGAGATCTGTATGTAAAACATTTACATTTATATTTTTGTCCTTTAGCAGATGCTCTTATAATCACATTTCACAGTCAAATATACAGGATACGAACATTCCATTCCAGCTAAACAATGGATATATAGCATTTTTTCAAACAACAAAAAAATCAAACACATCAAAAATCTAAGAATCAAAAATCTGAGAACAGATTTTATATTTTACACACACATGAAAGTACCCATAAGCAATCCTTTCTGATGACAATTGGTGGATATAGTGTTTTGGAAATAAACTCCTCATTTAGAGAGACTGAGCTAAAGCAACCTTGAGAAGGTAGCCATCCACAACGTTTCTCTACTACTGTATTGAACTGATGGACACACACACACAGACCCCCACACACACCTTGCTGTCGATGTCGTTGCTGCCCAGAGCGGTCTGTATGATGTAGAGGAGGGAGTCTGTCAGTCCGTCACACTCTCTCATCCTCCTCCTGGCCTCCTCTCCAGCAGAACTCACATTTCTGAAACACACAGAGGGATGGGGACAAGATAATTTGATACACCACAGGGTATGACCCTGTAAAACTCTAACATTGGGATTCGGGAATGATATCCACCCAAAAGGGAAATGCAAGATTTTTGTAATCTTTAAAAAAATGTATTTATATATATATATTTTTTACCCCAATTTCGTGGTATCCAATTGGTAGTTACAGTCTTGTCTCATCACTGCAACTCCCATAAGGACTCGGGAGAGCCGAAGGTCAAGAGCTGTGCATCCTCCAAAACACAACCCAACCGCACTGCTTCTTGACACAATGCCTATTTAACCCGGAATCCAGCAGCACTAATGTGTCGGAGGAAACACCGTACACCTGGCGACCGCGTCAGCGTGCACTGAGCGCGGCCCGTCACAGGAGTCACAATGGGACAAGGACATCCCTGCCGGTCAAACCCTCCCCTACCAACGCTAAGCCACTATTGAGCTGCCACATGGGTCTCCCAATCGGCTGCGACAGAGCCTGGACTCGAACCCAGAATCCCTAGTGGCACTGTGCTGCAGTGCCTTAGACCACTGTGCTACTCAGGAGGCCAGGGAAATGCACGATTGAACCAGCATGAAGGACAAAAAATGAATATGTTTGTGTGTTTGTGAGCATGTGTGTGTGTCTGCTCTTTGTGTGTACCCAACTAGTTTTTACAGTCACATTGGATTTATTAACTACAAAACGTTAAGGCTTGATTTTAATTCTGGTGCCGCTCAATACATACACCCTTGTTAGCTAGCTTTATTCAAGGGCGTGAAATTGAGCCAACTCTCAAACATTCAATTTTGTATTTTAGTATAATTCTGTTGTCCAGTGAAGTAATGATAGGCCTACTCAACTAGCTCTCACAGTCTCATGTCAGAATTAGACGTTCATCCATGTTTCCCAAATGTAACGTTTTGAAGTTGTTGCAAACATCACATTTAGAGGTGTTTAGGGTTAAGTTTAGGCGTTAACTCCTAACGCTTAAGGTTAAGGAATTAACTCAAAATGGTTAAGGTAAGGGTTAAGGTTTGGGATAAGCTTAAAATAAAATTTAAAAAACAACTTTATATTGCTGAATTTGAACTTTCAACCTCTGGAATCAGATGCTTACACCTATCTGCCATCTATGTCCACAATGCCCTAGCAAAACCGAAACCTACTTCAATATAACGTCGCTCACTGTTGCCCCTAACGGCCGGTTTCCACTTCATCTCCCAACGTCCTGAGAGATGGACGGACATCGAATGCTGACTTGAATCAAGGGTGACCTGGCTGTGCATACCTGCCTTCGGAAAGTATTCAGATCCCTTGACTTTTTCCACATTTTCTACGTTACAGCCTTATTCTAAAATGGATTCAAACAAATGTAAATCCTCAGCAATACCCCATTTGACAAAGTGAAAACAGGTTATGAGATGTGTTTGCACATTTATAAAAACAAACTTGTTTACATAAGTATTCAGACCCTTTGCTATGAGACTCAAAATTGAGCTCAGGTGCATCCTGTTTCCATTGATCATCCTTGAGGTGTTTCGACAACTTGTTTGGAGTCCACCTGTGGTAAATTCAATCAAGTTGACATGATTTGGAAAGGCACACACCTGTCTATATAAGGTCCCACAGTTGACAGTGCATGTCAGAGCAAAAACCAAGCCATGAGGTCGAGGGAATTGTCCGTAGAGCTCCGAGACAGGATTGTGTCGAGGCACAGATCTGGGGAAGGTTCCCAAAACATTTCTGCAGCATTGATGGTCCCCAAGAATAAAGTGGCCTCCATCATTCTTAAATGGAAGAAGTTTGGAACCACAAAGACTATACCTAGAGCCCGGCCAAACTGAGCAATCGGGGGAGAAGGGCCTTGGTCAGAGAGGTGACCTAGAGTTCCTCTGTGGAGATGGGAGAACCTTCCAGAAGGACAACCATCTCTGCAGCATTCCACCAATCAGGCCTTTATGGTAAAGTGCCAGACGGTAGCCACTTCTCAGTAAAAGACACATGACAGCCCACGTGGAGTTTGCCAAAAGGCACCTAAAAACTCTCTGACCATGAGAAACAAGATTGTCTGTTCTGATGAAACCAAGATTCAACTCTTTGGCCTCAATGCCAAGCATCACGTCTGGAGGAAACCTGGCACCATCCCTACGGTGAAGCATGGGGGTGGCAGCATCATGCTGTGGGGGTGTTTTTCAGTGGCAGCGACTGGGAGACTAGTCAAGATCGAGGCCAAGATGAACGGAGCAAAGTACAGAGAGATCCGTGATGAAAACCTGCTCCAGAGCACTCAGGACCTCAGACTGGGGCGAGGGTTCATCTTCCAACAGGACAACGAACCTAAGCACACAGCCAAGAAAATGCAGGAGTGGCTTTGAGACAAGTCTCTGAATGTCCTTGAGTGGCCCAGCCAGAGCCCGAACTTGAACCCGATCTAACATCTCTGGAGAGACCTGAAAATAGCTATGCAGCAATGCTCCCCATCCAACCTGACAGAGCTTGAGAGGATCTGCAGAGAAGAATGGGAGAAACTCCCCAAATACAGGTGTGCCAAGCTCATACCCAAGAAGACTCCAGGCTGTAATTGCTGCCAAATGTGCTTCAACTAGGTACTGAGTAAATAGTCTGAATACTTTTGTAAATGTGATATTTCAGTATTTTTATCTGCACAAATTTCTCTATTGGGTATTGTGTGTAGATTGATGAGAAAAAAATACAATTTAATAACATTTAGAATAAGGCTGTAATGTAACAAAATGTGGAAAAAGTCAAGGGGTCTGAATACTTTCCCAATGCACTTTATGTGTGTGTGACTGTGTCAATGGCAGGAGGCTTGTGGGAGGAGCATTGGGAGGATGGGTTCATTGTAACGCCTGGAATGGAATCAATGGAACGGTACCAAACACATCAAACACATGGAAACAACTTGCTGGACTCAGGTCCATTGATTCCATTCCAGGCATTACAATGAGCCAATTCTTCTATAGCTTCTCCCACCAGCCACCTCTGGTGTCAGTATCATTCTCAGCTGGGAACCAATGGGACTGAACCTATTTGATCCACGCACCATGCAATCTCCCAGTCAGCCATGGATGATAATACCCAATACAGACTCATACACTACCTGGCTCTGTCATTTCTTTCCAGTGCGTTCAGAGCCAGCTAAATCAATTGTAACAGTTCATTCAATACAATTGCCAGATGACAGGGGAAGAAAATGATATATTTGCCGAACACATATCCCGCCAAGTCTAGCTTGCTCTTTCTCGCTATCGCTCTTTCTGATATTATCTCTCTCTCTCTCCCTTCCCCTCTCTCTGTAATGTGAAATATTTATAAAGGCATCAGCTACATGTCAATGAAGCTGTATTGATGATTTGGGGTATTAATGTTTGACACCATGCTGCTAATTGTCTTTATGGTTTGGGGTATATTGGCTTAATACACATTCAACATAGCTGGCAGCCACTGTTTTGATGTCCAAAACCTCTATTTATGAACGTTATGCATTTGCAAAAGTTAATTTGTGTGATTTCATGTGTGTGTTACAGTAGGCACTAAGCTATTTTCTTTCATTTGTAAACTTTCTTCACATGCTACTTCATAACAAGGAGACAAGGCGACAGGGTGAGCTGTTGGTGAGGTTTGAGGCGAGAGCAGAGGACAGGAGTAGGGTGAGGACAGGACAGGGAAGATGGTCCTGTATGTATGAATAAACACAGAGACATGTCAGTATGGCCAGGGAAATGAAGTGAGAGCAGCGTCCATCCCATCAGAGTGAACTGAAGCCAATCATGTGTTTCAGTAATGAGCAGACAGAGAGTCAATTAGACGCTCCAGCTCTGGGCTTTGTGTTCACACTGAAGGTCAAGTCATCTCCTCTGCTCTCTGAATACCAAACATACAAATTATACTATACACGACGAAACCTTAGACTGTGCTCTCGCTGCTAACAGAGACAACGCTTCTGACAGATATGAACTCAGAATACAATATGAATTCACCTCAAGTAAATTATGGGGATCAATCCCAAACCAGGCTGACAGGATGTTTAAATCATGTTTAAATAGGCTGATTGATGAACCTGATCAACCTCAAACATTGACACACATTTGAATACATTCAAATAATTCATCATTCCAACACAACAGTCTTGCTTATGAGTAGAGATATGTTATAAACAGTATGTTTCTACTTATAGCCAGCTTGATGTGTGAGTGGGAAGCCATCTTCATTTCCTGAGTACAGTTTGAATGAAGCAGAGAGGACACAGCCCTGTCCTCACCTCTCTCCCACATCTCTCCTTCTGTTGTGGATTGGTTGTCAATAGAGACTAGCATGTGTGAGTTCCACCAGGACAGAGTAAGAACGACCATCGTCTAAATCAGTGGTCGCAACGGGGGAACTGCAGTGGGGTCACCAATTCATTTAGATTTTTGTAATGGAAAATATACACATTTTGTTGAGAAAGATAATTAGAAAAATATAATTATGGGGTAAATGTATTTATTGGTTTAATTTCATTTAGATAAGAGGTTATTTGTTGATGTAAAAATCTAAATGTACCGATTTTAAGGTTTTAAGGAAAAACATAGGTCTCCAGATATTCTGGTGGAAAAAATGTGAATACCACTGGTCTAAATCTTCATTTACAGGCTGCAGAGCTGTCATAGTTTCCAGTTCAGATTTAAACTGATTTAGTCACATCTCTAGTGCTAATTATAATGTGATAGATCCCACATGGGGCCCCAGCTTGCCGATTCCAGGTTTAACGAAAGGTTGAGGAACAATGTTGTAGAATGGTGGTGTGGACTGTGTAATAACATGCTGGAGACAGACTGTATGTTTTCTGAGATGAGGTAACGCGATGGTGACACCCGTCATAAGGAAAGAAAGAACTTGGGAAAATGTGAATAAGCCCCACCTAATTACTCTGTGTGTGTGTGTGTGTGTGTGTGTGTGTGTGTGTGTGTGTGTGTGTGTGTGTGTGTGAGTGTGAGTGTGAGCGGGCATGTGTGGGTGTGTGTGTGTGGGTGTGTGTGTGTGTGTGTGTGTGTGTGTGTGTGTGTGTGTGTGTGTGTGTGTGTGTGTGAGTGTGAGCGGGCATGTGTGTGTGTGTGTGTGTGTGTGTGAGTGTGAGTGTGAGCGGGCATGTGTGTGTGTGTGTGTGTGTGTGTGTGTGTGTGTGTGTGTGTGTGTGTGTGTGTGTGTGTGTGTGTGTGTGTGTGTGTGTGTGTGTGTGTGTGTGTGTGTGTGTGTGTGTGAGGTGGAGTCAGAAGAAGAAATAGTCTGACCTCTCCTCTTAATAAACCTCTGAGACAGATCATCAGAAATCTACTACGGGAGATTGCTGAGATTAAACACAAACACACCAACGCACCACACCCTCAAACAGCCTACTATAAGACCAATCATATCCTCAGAGTGTGTGTAAAATCTCCAGGCAGGTAACAGGTTATTTCCAGCAGTAAATTAGCCTGTTAGCCTTTAGCGCTAACGCCGCTAATTTATTATGTGTTACACTCTATAAATCCCATCTAATGAATTAGCATAGGTTGTTAGCTAATTACTTATTGAACACCTTTAGCAGAGAATTTAATAACCCACACATTAAATACTTATATTCGTGTTATTCTTAGCAGTTGAATAACTATCTGCTTTCCTGTAAATTGTTTCAAAGTGAAGCCACGGTACAATTAAGCAATAAGGCATGAGGGAGTGTGGTATATGGCCAATATACCACGGCTAAGGGCTGTTCTTATGCATGATGCAAAGCAGAGTGCCTGGATACAGCCCTTATCCGTGGTATATTGGCCATATACCACAAACCCTGAGGTGCCTTATTGCTATTATAAACTGGTTACTAATGTAATTAGAGCAGTAAAAATACATGTTCTGTCATACCCGTGGTATACCCCTGATATACCACGGCTGTCAGCCAATCAGCATTCAGGGCTTGAACCACAGAGTTTATAATGCATTATGTATTACTTGGTATAGCAACCATTGAAGAATTGTATATCTTATTGGCTTTCAAGTCAACTTAGAGTACATTTTAAATCTATAGATTTTCAATAATGCTACTAGAAACTAGATTTTTGGTCAAGTGTAGAAAAAATTAAAATATTAGTACCAGATGGCTATCTTCTGTTGTCCAAGATATGAATAACCCGAGGGGGACTGCGGATGTAACAGCTCTGTCTGTCTGACTGTCTGTGTTTGTCTGTCTTTTAGTGTCTCTGTCTGTCTGACTGTCTATGTGTGTCTCTGTCTGTGTGTGTGTGTGTGTGTGTGTGTGTGTGTGTGTGTGTGTGCGTGCGTGTGTGTGTCTCTGTCTGTGTGTGTGTGTGTGTGTGTGTGTGTGTGTGTGTGTGTGTGTGTGTGTGTGTGTGTGTGTGTGTGTGTGCGCGAGACACCGGTTGCAGGGGGCAGCCACCAGATGTTTCAACAGGATTAGTGCTAGGGTGGTCATGAAATTTTGTCACCCGGTGGTTGTCAACCAAATAACTGCCGGTCTCACGCTAATTGACCGTTAATTAACATAAAAACATTTAGCATCTCCTGGCTTCCACACACAGCCTACAAGCCTACAAGCCACTGATGCAGACCTTTGGAATATCTACATTTTAGAAAACTAAGAAATCCATTTAATATAGCCTACGCCTTCACAATATATCCATTACTTATTTTAGACAGGTGTAAAGAAACATGATAGGAAGAAAATGTAGTCTACTTCAGAAGAACAGAAGAACTCTGACATGCTGACCAGACTGAACAGGTCGCGTGGGCGAGCTTCGCAAATTAAATTTAAAAAATCTACGTTATTCAATTATTGCACCCACACTGCTGGAGCGCACCAACGAGCGACTGCGATACCAAGGGCTAAAATAGAAGTCATTCCTATTTCTGACGCAGATCGCGCTGAAAGTCCTGCCTCTCCCATCTCCTCATTGGTTTATAGAAGCAGGTATCCACGTGCCATCTCCTCATTGGTTATACCCACGTGGGTGACTGAAAGACGAACTGTTTTGCCGGTAGTTGTGGTAAAACAATGAAAGTTTAGATGGGATCCCCATATAAGTTAAACGATGAAAAAGCCTGGAAGGAGGAGAGATGACTAGAAAAGATTTGGTTGACATTGACATTTTATGTGTGGATTAATTGTCGGAGTACAGGTCCTTGTGCATTTCAGGTAAAATAACAACTCAATGTTTATATCCCAGGACAAATTAGCAAGCAACAGCAAGCTAGCTAAATAGGACAAATTAACATTAGCTAGCAAGTGCAAGCTAACTGTCACGACTTCTGCCGAAGTCGTTGCCTCTCCTTGTTCGGGCGGTGCTCGGCGTTCGACGTCACCGGTCTTCTAGCCATCATTGATCCTTTTTTCATTTTCCATTGGTTTTGTCTTGTCTTCCCACACACCTGTTTTCAATCCCATTCATTACCTGTTGTGTATTTAACCCTCTGTTTCCCCTCATGTCTTTGTCAGAGATTGTTCTATTGTCAGTGTAGTTGCTTGTTGTATAGGTGCGCGTCGGGTCCTCGTACCCATGTTTGTTTGTATGTGTACATTTTAGTGTGATGGAGCATACTACGTGGACTTTATTAAAAGACTCCATTTTACACTCCTTTTGACTCTCCTGCGCCTGACTTCCCTGCCACCTATACACCTATGTCTGACAGAATCTCTGACCAATATTTATGAAGTCAGCAGGAGAGGACACTATGCCCATGGACCTGGAGGAATGCGTTCAGGAACAAGCGAGGGAGCTTGACGTTATCAGCTCCGTCATGAATCACATTGTCCAGAAAATGGATTGCTGGGAGAGACAGGGAGTTTCTCCAGCGCCACCACCACCACAACCGGAATCTCCCGTGAACGTTTTTTCCTCTCCGGAATCGAAGATCCATTTATCCCTACCTACGGGATACAACGGAGATACTGCCGGCTGCCAGGGTTTCCTCCTTAAGCTGAATTTATATCTAGCCACGGCCTCCCCAGTACCATCTGACCGTGAGAAGAGTTACGCCCTCGTCTCATGTCTCACCAGGAAAGCCCTGGAATGGGCCAGCGCTGTGTGTCGAAGGGAGGATGCGGCGTTGGACCATTTTGAGGAGTTCACCCGCCAATTCCGGATAGTATTCGATCACCCACCTGAAGGCAAAGCAGCGGGTGAGCTCCTCTATCATCTGAGGCAGGAGACGAGGAGTGCACAGGATTTTGCTTTGGAGTTTAGGACCTTGGCTGCCGGCGCTGGATGGAGCGACAGGGCCCTGATCGACCATTACCGTTGTAGTCTACGCGAGGACGTCCGTCGGGAGCTGGCCTGTAGAGACACCACCCTCACCTTCGACCAGCTGGTGGACATGTCCATCAAGCTGGACAACATGCTGGCTACTCGTGGACGTCTAGATCGGGGTCTGGTTGTTCCATCCTCCCGCACCCTCTCTCCCGAACTTATGGAATTGGGAGGGATGGTGTGCAGGGAGACCGGAGGGGGTTCCCGCTCGAGCACCATTCAAGGTCACAGAGGGCACACTGCTGGTCGGTGCCGGGTTGGTTCCTCTGGGAATAGAGAGGGCAGGCAGGACATTCTGGCATCACCCCAGGTGAGTTGGCACCATTCTCATCCAGAGCCCTCTGCTGCACTAATGTTTGTCTCTGTCTCTTTTCCTGATTTTTCACTGCATTCCCAGTATAAGGCACTAGTAGATTCAGGTGCGGCTGGGAATTTCATTAATAAAAGTCTAGCTCATAGTTTAGGGATCCCTATTGTTCCTGTGGATATGCCTTTCCCTATTCATGCCTTAGATAGTCGACCATTAGGGTCAGGGTTTATCAGGGAGGTAACCGCACCTTTGTGTATGATAACGCAGGAGGGTCACAAGGAGAAGATTAGTCCTTTCCTTATTGATTCTCCTGCGTATTCTGTGGTGCTAGGCCTACCCTGGTTAGTTTGTCATAACCCCACTGTTTCTTGGCCACAGAGGGCTCTCACGGGGTGGTCGCGAGAATGCTCAGGTAGGTGTTTAGGGGTTTCCGTTGGTGCTACTACGGTGGAAAGTCCAGACCAGGTCTCCACCGTGCGCATTCCCCCCGAATATGCCGATTTGGCTTTCACCTTCTGTAAAAAGAAGGCGACTCAATTACCACCCCATCGACGGGGGGATTGTGAGATAGATCTCCTGGTAGACGCTGCATATCCCAAGAGTCACGTGTATCCCCTGTCGCAAGCGGAGACGGGGGCTATGGAGACATATGTCTCTGAATCCCTGCATCAGGGGTTCATTCAGCCATCCATTTCACCCGTCTCTTCGAGTTTTTTTTGTGAAAAAAAAGGATGGCGGTTTACGCCCGTGCATTGATTATCGAGGTCTTAATAAAATCACAGTGAAATATAGTTACCCGCTACCTCTGATCAATACGGTTATTGAGTTAATGCACGGGGCACGTTTTTTTCCCAAAATTGGATCTCAGGAGTGCGTACAATCTGGTGCGTATTAAGAAGGGTGATGAGTGGAAGACGGCATTTAGCACCACCTCAGGGCATTATGAGTACCTGGTCATGCCATATAGGTTGATGAATGCTCCATCAGTTTTCCGATCATTTGTAGATGAGATCTTCAGGGACCTGCACGGGCAAGGTGTAGTGGTGTATATCGATGATATTCTGATATACTCTGCTACACGCGCCAAGCATGTGTCCCTGGTGCGCAGGGTGCTTGGTCGCCTGTTGGAGCATGATCTATATGTCAAGGCTGAGAAATGGTTGTTTTTCCAACAATCCATCTCCTTCCTAGGGCATCGGATTTCCACTTCAGGAGTGGAGATGGAGAGTGACCGCATTACAGCCGTGCGTAATTGGCCGACTCCAACCACGGTAAAGGAGTTGCAGCGTTTTTTTGGGTTTTCCAATTACTACCGGCGGTTTATCCGGGGTTTTGGTCAGGTGGCAGCTCCCATTACCTCACTGCTAAAGGGGGGCCCGGTGCGCTTGCAGTGGTTGGCTGAGGCGAACAGGGCTTTTGAGCACCTGAAGACTCTGTTTACCTCGGTGCCTGTGCTGGCTCATCCAGATCCCTCTTTTCTCATCTGGACTGACCACCGCAATCTGGAGTACATCTGGAAGGCGAAGAGATTGAATCCTTGCCAGGCAAGGTGGGCCATGTTTTTCACTCGTTTTGTGTTTACTCTTTCTTACAGACCAGGCTCCCAGAACGTTAAGGCAGATGCATTGTCTCGGCTGTATGACACAGAGGAGCGGTCCATGGATCCCACTCCCATACTCCCAGCTTCGTGTCTGGTGGCGCCTGTAGTGTGGGAGCTGGACGCGGACATGAGCGGGCGTCACGTGCAGAGCCTTCTCCCCTGAGTGTCCAGCTGGTTGTCTGTACGTTCCGTCTGCTGTCCGCGACCGATTGATATATTGGGCTCACACGTCACCCTCCTCTGGTCATCCTGGGATAGGTCGGACGATGCGCTGTCTAGAAGGGAGGTACTGGTGGCCCACTTTAGCTAAGGACGTGAGGATTTATGTTTCTTCCTGCTCGGTGTGCGCCCAGTGCAAGGCTCCTAGACACCTGCCCAGAGGTAAGCTACAACCTCTACCCGTTCCTCAACGGCCGTGGTCGCACCTGTCGGTGGATATTTTGACTGATCTTCCAACTTCACAGGGTTACACCACGATCCGGGTCATTGTGGATCGGTTTTCAAAGTCCTGTCGTCTCCTCCCTTTGCCCGGTCTCCCTACGGCCTTACAAACTGCAGAGGCCCTGTTTACACACGTTTTCCGGCACTATGGGGTGCCTGAGGATATAGTGTCTGATCGGGGTCCCCAGTTCACATCAAGGGTCTGGAAGGCGTTCATGGAGCGTCTGGGGATCTCGGTTAGTCTTACCTCAGGTTTTCACCCTGAGAGTAATGGGCAGGTGGAGAGAGTTCACCAGGATGTGGGTAGGTTTCTGCGGTCTTATTGCCAGGATCGGCCGGGGAGTGGGCGAAGTTTGTGCCCTGGGCAGAGATGGCTCAGAACTCGCTACGTCACTCCTCCACTAACCTTACTCCCTTTCAATGTGTATTAGGGTATCAGCCGGTTCTGGCTCCTTGGCATCAGAGCCAGACCGAGGCCCCTGCGGTGGATAATTGGTTTCGGCACGCTGAGGAAACCTGGGAGGCAGCCCACGTCCACCTTCAGCGTGCCATAAGGTGCCAGAAAATTGGCGCAGACCGTCGCCGCAGTGAGGCCCCAGTGTTCTGCGGTTTGTGTTCCCCAGTGTTCTGCGGGCCGCGGTTTGTGGGGCCGTTTAAAGTCCTGAGGAGAGTGAACGAGGTATGTTATAGGTTACAACTACCCACTCATTACCGTATTAACCCCTCGTTCCATGTGTCTCTCCTCAGGCCGATGGTGGTTGGCCCGCTCCAGGAGGCTGAAGTGCGTGATGTTCCTCCACCTCCTCTAGACATCGAGGGGGTTCCAGCGTACTCTGTTCGATCCATTTTGGATTCGAGACGTCGGGCGAGGGGCCTTCAGTACCTCGTGGACTGGGATGGGTACGGGCCAGAGGAGAGATGCTGGGTTCCGATGGAGGACGTGTTAGATCCTTCCATGTTATCAGAATTCCACCGTCTCCATCCGGATCGCCCTGCACCTCGCCCTCCGGGTCTTCCCCTAGTCCCTTGCCTAGTTAAATAAAGGTAGTTATATATATACATATATCCGTGTGAGTTGTCCATATATTAGGTCCTGATCTGGCTATGCCAAATGGCTGTGAGCTACACAAGTTCATTTAGCAGACCAGATTTGCTTAGAATTTAGGGGCATTATTTTTTTATCTTTTATAGTGTGAAGAATACTATTCAACATAGCTGAATTAAATAGAAAGGATATGTTCTTCAAAGGATTTCAGGGAGTGTGCGCACATGCGGCAATTCTGTGTTGAGCGCTTATTAACAAAGAAACAGGTCGTCCTATATGCTTAATTTAGAGTTATTTATGCAACTTTAGTTGTAATACAAACATTGGGCTATATGTTTACATTCTAAGGCTGCATGATGCAACTCTAAATGAGGATTTGAAAAAAGTTGCATGAAAGACATGAAATCTGCTTTTTTTGTGCAGGCAGTACACACTTCATCAGTCTCTCATTCACAATTTGACAAGCACTTGACAATGCCTCGAATTTCCCAGTGGCATCCCCTTTGTGAGGCCGTAATTCCCCCTAAAGATTCCATGTATTTTGCGGCCAGTGGCTTTTGTGCCCTTTGGCTGAATATAATCATTAGAATTCCCTTCTCCCAGTTGTGCTCTCCGAGGCATCTCTCACTCACATGGCTCTCTCAGAAATCTCAGTTCTTATTAGCCAATGCCTGTCATATGATCGGGTCCTTCTCACAGGCTACAAGTGAAGACAGACACATCAGGGATGCAACTGCATGCGTCCTTATCAAATTCCGAGGCACATATTGAAGATGTTGGAAGAACTCTCAACATTTACTTTTCATCAGCCAACAAGATGAGTAGGCCTAACGAACAGCAAAAGCAGTAGCCTACGTCAATCGACTATCACCCATAGTACAAAAGTTATTTCTCCCACCTATTCTATTCTGTGGGAGAAATAAATATTCCATGCATAGTCTCTGACAGTTATGGGATGGGATAAATCCCAAATTAATACACCACTAGCATCAGAACCTTTAAAAGCAATGAGGCTGACGCAACAGATCAGAACGTTTATTATACGTTTATTTACTTGTATTATAAAGGTGCATTTTTATGGTGAACATTTTCTTCCCCAAACTCACACGCTGCGTATGTATTCCAGTTAGGCTCTGTACCCGTTGTAAAGCAGATTAACATACCTCATTATAAGAAGGTATTTGGCCACTTTAGTTGTGATACAGACCTTATCAACACATATAAGCCTATGGGCTAGGCCTAGTGATGTGTGCAACTATGGTTTGAAAAAGTCGCAAAAAAAGGCATGCACTGTTTATTGCCTTACTGCACAAGCTGGGCATCATTCACAAGTGATAGGCTAATATTGTCACCCATCAGACTAATCTTGATTTAAACTTGTCATTACATACACTAAATAATATATGTGTGATTTTTTATTTTATTCAGAATGGACTGTTATCATGCACTTGTCTAGAAACAGGGCCAGGGGGAAAAAGTCATCTATGCACTTAAATAGTGAATGAGGACGCTTTTCCCATGGTTCATTTTCATGCCAGCCAGCTAGGCTATACTCCTGTTGTAAAGATAAACAATGTGCTTAATATTAGGAAAGATAATAAATAAATACTCTATAGTATTCCGAGCCTATAGGAAGCTGATGGGATCCTCTTCTTTTTAATAGAGGCCATCAAAACGCTGTTCTCTTATGCAATAGCATAGCCTATAGAAATGCTGCGCAACATGAGCTTATTGGCTCTCATTAAGTGTTTGATTAGAATTTCGAATACATTTACACTGATGTCAGAGTGATTACAGGGACAATAGAGTACTGAGTACCAGGTAGTTAGCAAGTTTGGTAGGCTTCTAATGACTATCATCAGCATCAGAACCTGGATAAGTCCAATGGCGCACAATTGGCCCAGCGTCGTCTGGGTTAGGGGAGGGTTTGGCTGGGGTAGGCCGTCATTGTAAATAAGAATTTGTTCTGACTTGCCTAGTTAAATAAAGGTAAAAAAAAAAATTCAAGAACAAACAAGCCCCTGTATAGAAGAGAAAGAAAGCCCTCCACAGGAGTCCCCGTGCTGGGCCTGATAAGACTGATATCATTATGTGTGTATGTTTGGCTGTGTTTGAGTGTGTGTGTGATTGTGTGTGTGTGTGCGTGCAAGTTAATGTGTGTGTTTGTGAGTGTATTCCAAGCAAAATGTCAACAATTTGGCAGTAGAGAGTGCCAAAAAACACACCAATCAATCAAATATTTGTACCTCACACAGCTG